>NW_021146701.1:0-24828 GCF_002837175.3 Physeter macrocephalus
GCAAATCTATAGAGACGGAAAGTAGATTAGTGGTTACCAGGGGCTGAGGAGGGTGAGGAGGAATGGGGACCGATGCCTAATGGGTGCTTGTTTCCGGGGTAAGGAAAATGTTCTAAAACCGATTGCGGAGATGGTGTGCACAATTCTGTGCATATTCTGTGCAATTCTGTGAATATACTGAAAACCACTGTATTGTACTTTAACTGGTTGGCTTGCGTGGCAATGTGAATTATATCTCAGTAAAGCTGTTCTAAAAAGAAGCCAGTGAAGGCTCTCAGGTGCCTTCAGTCGACCAATGTCGGCAGACCCCCGCCCCGACCCCTGCATCTCATGCCATCTTTGCACACCTCTCCTTCCCATGGTGATGACACTTCAGCTCTGTACTCAAGTGATTCCAGCTCCCGGGGTGGGGATACCTATGGGGCTGGCCCTGACCCCGGAAGCCCCCAGCAGAAGGGCTGGGCTCCCTTCATGGTTGTGTGACCAGGACCTCACCATGCTCCCAGGGCATGGGGGCTCACCTCCTGGCGAGGGCACGGGCCTCTATGGCCAGGTGGCTCCAGTTGGTGGGCTGGCCGAGCCCTTCCTGAGGAATCGCCTTTAGAGAAGAGAGAGAAATAGAAGGAACGTGATGGTCCATCCCTGAAGGGCAGGGCCCACATCTGGCTAAATTGTTGGGCAGACCTGGGCCATGCCACTTATTTCATAAACGCTCAGAGCCAGCTACAAAGTCAGCATCCAGTGGGCAGAGCCCTAGAGCTTGGAAATAACAATAACGACGCCTACCACTTGCTGGGCATTCACTGTCTACTTGGAATACGGCTCGTTCTTGGCAAATATTATCTCACTGAATCGGCAGAGGAGGCACTGTGTGACCGCTATTTTGCAGATGAGAAAACTGAGCCTCCCAAAGCAGGGGGCGGGGGCATGCCCCAGGCTCAGTAGAGGGGAGGAGTTGGGGAGGGGTCCCCTGGGGTACCAGAGATGCAAGGATGGTGGCTGCATGCAGAATCTCCTCTTCTGAGGACTCCAGCACCGCCTCTAGGTCTGCCAGCTGGACGCAGGTCTTCTCAGCTCTGGCCTGGGCACAGTGGGCATTTCTGCTCAGTGCCTGCAGCTGCTCCCGGGCAGCCTTCACAGCACCCTCAAGGCCTGTCACCTGCTCCAGGAAGTCTTCCTGGGCCCCTGCAGAAAGCCCAGAGTCCAGGAGTCACAGAGCAGTCGAGATTTCACAATAAAGCCTGCAACTTCAAGGGGCCCCATCTGTGTCCTCTACTCCTCCTGGGCACAGCTTGACTCCATTACCGGGCCTGAGCACTGGTTCCAAAGGAAAGGCCTCCCCATTTTACAGATGCGAAGGCTGAGGCCCAGAGATGGCAAATCATGACCCAAAGTCCCTCCCACAGGAAGTCAGCCACAGAGGAAGGACTGGAAGGAATCCAGGCCTTCTAGATCCACAGCGAACAATTCCTGAACCTGAGACAGCAGTAAAACCCGCCTTGAGTCAGCTCTGTAATTCGTGGCGCGGCTCAGTGTGGGAGTTTTAACGCACAGCATCTGATAGCTCCCTATTCTGTTAGTCTTGCAAACAGGTGCTCAGCTCACCTACGGCTGCTACAGGAGTACAGGTGCTTGTGAACACGAAATTTAACAAAATAAGCGATTCACGTTTGATGCTCCTAAACTTCAGTGTCCCAGGGACAAATTCCACGTGCACTTAATGACAATCTTTTTTCTTATTTAGCCATGTATTTTCTATGCTGGGGATACAGCAGTGAGCAAAACGGCCAACAGTCAAAGACAGCAGACACTTTACCTGTTCAGCACCTGGGACAGCGCCCCCATGATTATTTGTTGAGTGACCGACTCAACGAATAAACCCAACCCCTGTCCTCACTGAGCTTATGGGTACAGTCCGGGTGGCGCAGGGGCCATGGGGACCGAGGCTATAGTCAGAGGCTGATATTAATAAAGCTACAAAATACAACTGGGTGAGGGACATTGAAAGAGAGGTCTGTGGGATGACAGGACTGCATAGCAGGAGGAACTCAGTTAGCTGGGGAGGTCAGACAGGCTCTCCCAGCAAGTGAGTTCTCCTAGGGGTGAACCCGACTGAGGTCAGACTGAAGGGCTCCAAAGGGGGCATCTGACCAGCCAGCCCCCTCCCCTTGCCTCCCAGTCTCCCACTCTGCGCTCCCACTGTACCTTGCAGCAGGGGGTGGCCCTGGTAGACGTTCCCCCGTGGGGCCTCTCCCTGTAGGATGTCCAGTGGTCCCCAGGTCCTGCCACAGTTTGACCCCTGCAGCCACCCTTCCATCAGGGTCAGTCTGGCCTTCAGCTTGGCAGCCTGGAGGGGTCAGGGAAGGAACGGTGTGTGAGGCTGGTGGCCTAAAGTCCTGCTTGGAAACCTCTGCCTGGCCTGCCCGCCCCGAGCATTGCCTTCTCCAATCCTACCCTGGGCCTCAAAGCTAAGGACACACCGGACCTCTGAGAACCGACCGTGCCCACCCTGTCCTCGGAGCTGTCCCTTCCTTTCTCATACCCACGGCGCCTGCTGGCATTCAGCCGACCACACCTCTGCCCTACTGAGGGAGGGATGGGAAGGGAAGCCCCAGGAGGATTTCTGTCTGTTTTGCTATGTTCCCAGGACTTGGCGCAGAGCAGCCATGGGATCCTTGCAGGCTGAGTGAGTGTGCTTTGCAACGTCTCCTAGCCCCACGCTTTCAATCATATGAACAACACGTGCATTTATGGAGCACTTGCTAGGAGCCAGGTATGAGCGACCGCTGGCCACGCACCAGCTCACATTCAGCTTGTAACCACCCTAAGGGGCAGGGGATGCAGGTCCCGAGCCCACTCGATTCCAAAGTCCAAAATGCTCTGAAAACCTGCAAAGCTTTCCATCCCTTATTGGGTGGCAAAATCAGGTTGAAAAAACCCTGCACTCATTTAGAAACAAAACTGCTCCGAACAAGGCTACTTATGATCTTTATTTGCCCTCTTGGTGTGACTATTCACCTGTTTTCCTGCAGATGTATCACTGGGTTTGATTAGGGGGCTGGCCCAGGCACCGCTGGGAGTGGTACCTAATATTCAGCACACACCATCCTATCTTTCTACAGAACCATCGCTGGTTTCAGGTTGAGGGGCTGCAGGCCTGAACTATTTCATTTTGGAGTAGGAGACACACACTGAAACTTACCAAGGCTGTCACCTGCCTGGGCACGTGACAACTAACGGTGGCGGGGGGGTAGGGGAACCCCAGCGGTCATGTGCTGACCCCCGCACGACACCACCTCCCCGCCTGAGATACTACTTGTGTCCCATGATGGGCGCTGCCCTCCCTCCTCCTGCCCCTCCCCCAAAGGGCCTTCTGTGGTCTCGGCCCCGTTGAACTTGAGAAAGTGTGAGACCTCGGCCTGGGCGGTCGGGAAGGACATGCAGCAGGAACCACCCTTCTCCTGTCCGCTCAGGAGCCAGGGAAGGGCAGAGGTGGGGCTGGGCCAGATGGCTGGGTGGGCACAGGAAGGAGGTGGCTGGTGGTCCCAGAAGGCCTGAGAGCTGTGGGTAAGTGGGCATTTCCTGGTGCCCAGCACAGAGCTGGTGGTCTCCGGGGGCGTGAAATGAACAGAAGGTGGAGTGGCCCTGGGCAGGGCCTGGATGGGGAGGGCTCACCTCCTTCTTCACCAGGGCGTAGCAGGACGGGCACTCCTGGCAGTGTGTGCCGCCGGCCGTGAGGAAGAAGTTGTCCTGGCAGAGGTCACACTTGTAGCCCACAAAGCCGGGCCTGCACACACACGTGCTGTTCTCATGACACTGGGCCGAGGCGGCGCCCAGCGGGGAGCACCTGCAGGCTGGGGGGCGGGGCAGACGGCGCTGGGTGCCCCGATGGCCACCCCACACTGGAACCCCCAGGCCCCCTGCACCCTTGCACCTGGCTGCTCCAGACCCCGTGGGCAGCTCAAGTACATTCCTGGGTCCTTCCTGGGAGACTGACTCAGAAGGCTGGAGGTGATGGCTGAGAGCCTGAGTGATTTCAGTGCCCCCGGGATCTGAGGACCAGTCGGGTTTAGGACTGCCACGCAGTCTAAGCGTACAAGTGAGGCCCAGAGAGGTGACCTGATGGCCCCAGGCAGGCAGGAATTTAGCAGTGGAGTCTAGGACTAGATTCTTGGCCTCCTCTGCTGTCTTCTACCCTGTCCACTCACTCCATGTTCCCACGGCTGCTCTGAGAAAACCTGCCCCATATCGGATCTCTCTGCTGCTGGACGGCCATCTTCCCCATTGGTCCTCTCTCCCAGAAGCCTCATTCTCCAGGCAGCCTGGGAAGGAGCCGGCTTCCTTACCCCGGCAGCCCTTGATGGAGAAGCCGAAGAAACCCAGCTGGCATCTGTCGCAGGCCTGGCCCTCGACGCCTGGACGGCAGGGGCACTGCCCGGTCTTGGGGTGGCACTGGTCCCCCTGGGAGCCCAGCGGGTGGCACTTGCAGCTACGATAAGGGAAGGGACCCAGGTCTGAGTCCAGCCCTGGGCCACTCCCAGTCTCACCTCTGCCGGCTAGGGCTGGTGATCACGCCCTCTGTTGACAAGGCCCCACCTCTGTGTCTGCACATGTCAAACAGCTGCCCTCAAGCTGTGCCCTGGAAAGCGCAGTCTCATAAAATGCTCCCCGCCAGGAAAAAAAAAGGTATGGGGACATATATACATTTGGACTATACCCTTCAGTTGGAAAGTCACAATGCAATTAGCATATTAAAGGCCTGAGAAGTCTGGTCAGGAAGAAACCTGTCTGCTTCACTGGGCATTTCCCTGGAGTTCTCCACTGCTCCCTAAAGATGGTATCTAAGCTGCTGCTGTGGCCCAAAAGGTCGCAGAGTGACAGAGTTACCAAGAAGGGAATCAGAGACCAAACCAGCCCCTGCCCACTTGGACATCCCTTAGGGCTGCTCTTGGCCTGCATCCTGGGTTGGCAGGGCCATGAATCTGACCCCCCAAGGGACCGTCCCTTTGTCCCCCTTCAGTGCAGGGCACAGTGTACCTGGCAGTGGGCCTGAGACGACACATGCCAAGCCAGGCCCCTCTCTGGAGGCTCCCTGGAGACTTCTTCCATCCTGGAGAAACACCCAGGGGAAGGGCACCCACAGCCTCGCCCCACCCACCTCCGGCAGCCCCTGCCAGGCTGGAGGTCGTAGAAGCCAGGGCTGCAGTGGCCACAGTCTCGTCCGGTCACATGAGGCAGGCAGGAACACTGGCCGGTCACTGGGTCACAGGGTCTCTGCTCACTGACTGAGCCCGCCTGGTCGCAGCTGCAGGCTGGGGGTGGGAGCAGGAAAGGGTGTTGGGGAACCATGCCGATCATCTGTTCAACCTTTGGGGACCCAGGAGAGGCAGAGAAGATGGGGAGCCCACAGAGATGACTCACATTCAGCTCAGACTCCTAAGCAGTCTCTGAAAAAAGGTTCTAGGGCTGGGCCCAAGTCTCAGCCCATTTTCTCTGTCCTTGGAGAGACAGCCCAGAAGAGTCGTGGTGGCAGAGGGCCCTTCTGAGCCTGCCCTGAGTCCCCACAGGCTGGAGAGAAGGCCAGAAACTTGGTTGGGGGTTAGGGGCAGACCTCTGTTCCCACTGTTTTGGGTCACTTGTCTCTGCTCTCCTGGGCCCCATAAAACAAGAGGCTGACAGGTGCTGCATGGAGCAGGGGCTCAGGAGCAAGTGAGCTTGGGGCAAATGCTGAGCTTCTCCCTGCAGCACTTCTGGAAGCCACCCACGAGCTCATGCATGCTGTGGCCCTCGGAGAGGGCACGGGGGGCTGAGCGCCTCGGTGGGGAGGCACGGCCTGACAGGAAGCCCAGGGGCAGGACAAACATAAGGAGGGCCACAGGCCACCTGGGACAGTCTCGCGTGCCAACTGTGGAGCGTGAGATAAGTGCTAAATTACCCGGGCAGGAGAAAAAGTAAAATCACAGGGTCAGAGCTGATCAGATCCCAGGGCTGAAAGACCTCGGAGAAGAGCAAACCCTTACACTTTCTTGACAAGGCAACAGGGAAGGTGAGTAATCTGCCTAAGGCTGCACAGCCGTGCAGAGCAGCCCGCTGGATCTGGTGGAGAAGGGGCCCACCACGCCCCACCCTGTGGGTCTGGGAGGGGGGCACTCACGCACGCATCTGTCTGCGGGCCGAGGGGACAGGGCGCTCCCGTAGAAGCCTTCCTGGCAGCTCTCACAGTGGACACCCGTCGTGTTGTGTAGGCACCGCAGGCAGTGGCCAGACAGGGGGTCACAGTTGCCCACTGCGTTGGGGTCCACGTTCCCACTGCACTGACACAGCTGGCAGGGCTGGGGGGCCCCAGAGAGCCCCAGCGGGTCCCCAAAAGAGCCATCATCACAGATCTCACAGCGCCACCCTGGGAAAGGAGAAACCTTGTGTGACTGAGGGACCCAGCCCGCTGGGTCCATGAGGGGTGAGGCCGGGCATGAACCGAAGGGAGCTCCCCCCTCAAGTCTCCTCGTGGAGCAGAGCAGGTGCCCTGGGGTCAGTCTGACCTGGGGCCAGGGCCCAGCTGGGCCATTAGCAGGCTGTGTGGTCTTAAGCAAGTCACTGTGCCTCTCTGAACTTGGGCTCCTTGTCTGCAGAGTGGGGAAATGGCGGCTACCTCAAAGGACTGTTGAGAAGGTTTGGTGAGATCACTGGTGCAAAGCACTTAGCACAGATGCTGGCACGTGACTGGTGCGCAACTGCAGTGGCTGTTGTCACCCATTCACCATCATCACCCTCCTCCCACCTTGCGTCCTGGGTTTGATCTGGGGCTGCTGCTTCATCTTCCAGCCCCAGGGTTACTGTGAGTCTCAGAAAAGAAGGTGTGTGAGGAGGCTTTGGGAGGGTCATGGCCTGGGAGATTCCCTCTGAATACAGACGGGGCATAAAAGAGCACACTTGTAGCATGTGCTTCATGCAGTGTCAGTTCATTCTCGGTAAATACACCCACCTCTCTGCGTATATCTGCATGAAACAGAGGACTGGGGGGACTCTGGGGGTGGCAGGATGATGGGTACCTTAAGCTGTCTTCTCGCTTCTCTGCACATTCATGTTCCTCTCTACACTGTTACAGACTGTGCATTGTTACAGTGAGTCTTACTAACTTTATAATTTAAAAAATAGCTACTGTCAAGGTGAAAAATAGCTGTGGGCTCCCTGCGTCCTCAAAGTTCATTGGTCCAGTTGCAATCAAGTTAATGCGGCTAAAGGCAGGCAACCTTGAACGTGGAGAGGAGGAATACTAAGGAAGAGCTGAAAGAAAAAGAGAGAAGAGGAAGGAAAGAGAAATCTGAATGGAGTTCAAGGTAGAGGCTAGTGTCTGGCTTTGAGACTCCGAAATAGAAATGAAGTAAGAGGGGGGAATTCAATGATTAGGACTCCCTGCTCTCACTTTGAGACTCTGAAATAGAAATGAAGTAAGAGGGGGGGAATTCAAGGATTAGGACTCCATGCTCTCACTGCAGAGGGCCCGGGTTCAATCCCTGGTCAGGGAACTAAGATCCCGCAAGCTGCGCAGCGCGGCCAAAAAAAAAAAAAAGTAAGACGGGCAACGGGGAGATTGAAGCTGGTGATGAAGAAGAGTTAACCTGCCACCCACTTGGGACCCAGTGAGGACAGCTCCCAGGTAGGAGGCAGCTGCAAGGGTTCAGGATGGTAGACGAGTGAGGCAGGCAGGGAGCAGGACTTGACCCTGGTCAGTCCCCGCTCAGACTGTCTGGGTGAGTTCTCCGCTCAGACTGTCTGGGTGAGTTCTCTGCCCAGACTGTCTGGGTGAGGGCTTTGGCGGGATCTGAAGGATGCTGGTGTGATAAAGACAGGAACTGGTACAAAGCCCCAGGGCCTAACGTCGACCCCAGGGAGCCTTCCCAGGGTTCCCTCTGTGGACAGCAGTGCCTTGCTCCCCCGAAATCCTCCCTTGGGTAACTTCTCTAAGTGTCCACCCTCTCACTGCGTGGGATCCCCTCGTGTTGCAGACCAGAGGAAGCCACAGGCAGGGAGCCAGAAAACGTGGGGACGTTTATGGAAACGGAGGAGCATCATGATGGCAGGGGCCAGGGTCCTGTGGTGGGACCTCACTCCCTCAGTTCTTGGGACCCCTGCTCTGGGGCATCTCCCCAGCCCTGCTAGCCATCAGGAAGCTGCTTTCATAGTGGTCCCAACAAAGCTGGCATCTGACAGGACCAAGGTAATGGGCTGTCCTGATGCAGCCACAGGGACTAGATGTAGAACCAGATGTCTGGGAACCTTGGAACATTATGCCAAGTGAAACAAGCCAGACATGGGGCTTCCCTGGTGGCGCAGTGGTTAAGAATCGCCTGCCAGTGCAGGGGACACGGGTTCGAGCCCTGGTCCAGGAAGATCCCACATGCTGCGGAGCAACTAAGCCCGTGCGCCACAGCTACTGAGCCTGCGCTCTAGAGCCCGCGAGCCACAACTACTGAGTCCGTGCTCTAGAGCCCACGAGCCACAACTACTGAGCCCGCGTGCCACAACTACTGAAGCCCACGCGCCTAGAGCCCGTGCTCCGCAACAGGAGAAGCCACTGCAATGAGAAGCCCGCGCACCGCAATGAAGAGCAGCCCCCGCTCGCCGCAACTAGAGAAAGCCCGCGTGCAGCAACGAAGACCCAACGCGGCAAGGAAGGAAGGAAGGAAGGAAGAAACAAAGAAGCAAGACACAAAAGGACAAACACCGTCTGAGTCCACTTACATGAGGTACCCGGAAGAGTCAAATTCAGAGACAGAAACTAGAACGGTGGATGGCAGGGGCTGTGAGAACTATTGAACAAGAATTTAATGGGTGTGAAGTTTCTGTTTAGGATGATTAAAAAAATCCCGTGGATGGACGGTGGTGACGGCTGCACAACATTGTGAGTGTACTTAAGGCCAGTGAGTTGTACACTTAAAAATGGTTCAGGGCTTCCCTGGTGGCGCAGTGGTTGAGGGTCCGCCTGCCGATGCAGGGGACGCGGGTTCGTGCCCCGGTCCGGGAGGATCCCACGTGCCGCTGAGCGGCTGGGCCCGTGAGCCGTGGCCGCTGAGCCTGCACGTCCGGAGCCCGTGCTCCGCAACGGGGTATTTTGCCAAAATTTAAAAAAAATCAATAATGGCATATACCGAAAAACCATTGAACTGTACACTTTAAATGGGTGAATCATAGGGTATGTGAATAATAGCTCAATAAAGCTGTTTTTTTTAAAAAAAATCAGCTGCCTAGGATGACTCAGTCCTGGAGCAAGAATGAGGAACAGGGAGAGGGCTGGGGATGGGGACACTTCTGCTTCACACATTATCTGGTGACAGTTTAAAATTTTATTTATTTATTTATCTGATGCACCACGTGGCTTGCGGGATCTCAGTTCCCCGACCAGGGATCGAACCCAGGCCCACGGCAGTGAAAGCGCCGCGTCCTAACCACTGGATTGTCAGGGAATTCCCATGACGACATTTTTTTAAAGCTGCAAGTTCAATCAGAGGTTTTCCACCTTAACTAGGATCAGCCAGGAAACTCGATAGGAATACGGATTCCTGAGCTCTGTCTTAAGCTACTAAACCAGGCTCTGCGGGGCCGGGACCGGACATGAGGATTTCCAAAATCCCACGTAGTATGTTCAGTGGCCCAAGTTCTGCCAGGAACCCATTCAGCCCAGGGCCCTGGCTATGGGGCTATGAGACTCAGTGTCCCCAGAGGTCAGGCCTGTCACCCCTAAGGTGGGCCCTCCGCCATCTGTCACACTCCAGACCCGGGACTCGCTCCTGGAGGCCGGGCAGAGGCAGGGCCCCAGGGCATGAGCCACTCACCTCTCTGGCCCGGGGGGCAGTGGGTACACACCACCTCTCTGCTCTCTGGGATGGTCACGCAGGCCGACTGTCCAGGGCACGGACAGGGCTGGCAGTCATCGGCTTGGCCTGTGAAGGGGTTGCCGTAGAAACCTGGCAAGCAGTGCTCGCAGGACGGGCCCTCGGTGTGGTGGCCGCATAGGCAGATCCCTGAGGGGCAAGAAAAGCACCTGGTCACCACTGCCTGAGCCCAGACGCTCCAGAGACGGCAGGCAGGCTTCTGGCCGTGGGGGGTCACAGAGCATGTCCCACGCAGAAAAGGGGAGGGAACACTTCCAAGGTGGAGGCAGCATAGCCCAGGGATGAAGCGTACACCCCAGGTTCACACCCACCACTTACTGACCGTGTGAACCTGGGCACCCCTGTGCCCCAACGTCCTCACCTGCAAAATGGGCATAAATGGCTCTGACCTCAAAAGGTTTTCATCAGGATTCAATGAGGCCATGCCAAGTGCCCTGCACAGTCTCTTGCACACAATTACTATCACTGTCGTCATTATTATTTTGTATTCCAAAACCTGTAACCAAACCAGCCGACAATACAGCTAGCATTTGCTGTCACAGTTTTCCTTTTCCTCGTCCTCTGTGTCCTCTTTATCTTTTTAATTGAAGCCTCCGTGTCCTCTTAACTTCAGGGACAGTGACACAGATCCAGGATTCTGGCCTTGACATGAGGCTCCCGTTGAGGGGGTCTATGGGTTTCCAGAGGTTTCCTGGTCTCATAGAACAGAACCCCCGTCTCTGCCCACTGGTTTCTAATGAAGGGGATTCTGCAAACCCCCTTCTCCAGCCCCACAGCATCTGGAGTCTTCTCAGAGCCACTGCCAGGGACTACGGGAGGAGCCTGGCCGAGAAGGGGCTAAGCAAGACCAGCACTTCCCAGAGGCCCCCAGCAACACCCAGCAGGGACTGAGGTGAACAGGAAGGAGAGGGGACGCAGGGCGGACAAGCAGAGCAGGGGTGGCATCCCGGGGGAGCTGTCACACCCGCCCTGCTTTCCACTGGTCCCTGTCTTGGCCCAGCACCCACATGCTCACTACTCCTCCTCCCATCCAGGGTGGACAGCAGTGGCTGCTGTGCCCATTTTACAGATGAGGACTCGCCCAAATGGAGCTGGAAGTCATGCCAAGGCAAGGGTCTCTGAGGGATGACAAACTAGTCCCATCTCATGAGACAACTCTCCTGGAGCACTGCACAGAAGGGCTATGAGGGCTCATCTGGCTCGATTAGTGATGCCTGCCATGGGCACAAGAAGCGGGGAGGCCCCTCATGTTGCCGGTGCGTGCCCATCCCGGCTGGCCTGTTCATTCCCAGGTTACTGTGCTTTGGCAGCTGAGAAAAGGCATTCCCTTTTCAGAGACCCCAGCAGCTCCAGGAGAGCCGCAGGGCGCTGACCCTCCCACCTCCTGTGTGAGGGGTCAGCGTCCAGCCCCCGTCAGGCATCTCCTGCCCAATGACCGTGGGCGAGGTCTTTCCCCAGGCCTCCTCTGCTACAAGTGGGGATGAATAGCTGGTACTGAACTTGTGGAAGGAGTAGCTCTGCCACCTATTGGCCATGCAGTCTCCCTGCACCTTAGGTCCTTCACCTGTAAGATGGGACAGGAATGGTCCCGGCACCGCCAGGGGTTTTTGCAGGATTCAATGACATAGCATATAAAAAGGTGCCTACAGGGAGATCAGCTCAGTGCTTTGTGACCACCTAGAGGGGTGGGATAGGGAGGGTGGGAGGGAGGGAGACGCAAGAGGGAGGAGATATGGGAAGATATGTATATGTATAACTGATTCACTTTGTTGTAAAGCAGAAACTAACACACTATTGTAAAACAGTTATACTCCAATAAAGATGTTAAAAAAAAAAAAAGGTGCCTGGCACTTGGAGGGACTCGAGGACACCATTTTATCGGTATTGTTTTTCGTGATCACTTACATGCTCATAGCTGACCCCGTGCAGGTCAGTACTCATCTCACTGTTCTGTGTGCCCAGGCGGCCTGGTGGGGGTGGGGGGTGGGGATGCAGGGAGACTCACCTGTGTTGGGGTCACAGGTGCCATGCTGGTTACAGGTGCAGGGAACACAGCTGGCATAGGGACCCCCCAGTGGTGTCTCCCTCTTGTATCCCAGAGCACAGGACTCACAGAACTGGCCCGTGTAGCCCGTGGGACATGAGCAAGTCTCCACCCAGGAGGCTGGGGGGGAGAGCCCCCGCCGGGCCGACGTGAGCCGGACCTCAGTCAGGAACACTGGGCCTGCAGATCGAGGAGAGAGAGAAGGAGAGGGTTCCATGCACATGTTTCTCCCCAAACCTTCCTATTCACATATGTAAAAGGCAAAGGGTTATTGGCCCATATATACAAAGGCAGTCCATGGATCACTTATAATTTTTAAAAAACAGACCAAGGGCAAAGGAAAAAAGAGGTAATTTTCAGAAGGAGAGATAGATATGGCTGGGAATTTTACAGAAAGACATTCACTCTCACTGGTTATTAAAGATGTGTACATTTAAGGACTGCTATCGTGCACGACCCTCAGATTGGTGAGCATTTTACAGATCAGTGACAGTGGAGGATGTGGGTGTGGGGAACTCAGGCACGGGACTGTGGGAATACAAATCAGGAGGTCCTTCTCCTAGTAACAGGGGAGGAGCTCCTCTCAGACCAACCTTCCCACAGAAAACAACTAGAAACTTGCGACAAAATATAAAAACTATCTGTAAACACTGGAGGAAAACCACAGCAGGTAAACAGGGGAGGAGAGTGGACACTTGTCATCAGAATATAGATTGCTACAGCCTTGCTGAAGCAAAATTTGATAGCATGTGTTAAAATGTAAAATGTACACTCTTTGACCTAACACTTCCATTTTGACAAATCTGTCCTAAAGGCACACTTGCACGAGGATAAAAGACCTTTATACGAAGCTGTTCCCTGCAGCGCTGTCGGCAATGGTGAAAAGCTGGAAACAACTTCAATACCTATGAATAGGGGGATGGGTCAAACTTTATGGAGTATCTCTACCACGGAGTGATACGTGGTGGACATAGAGGGCCAGCCTTTTCTATGTGTAAGGCAAGTAACCTCCAGGATGCACTGTTAGCTGAAAAAAGCAAGTGGCAGATCATTATACTGTGGGATCACATTTCTGTATTAAAAAAATACAAATGTAAGTACATGCACACAGAAAGGTCTGGAGTGATACACCCCGGAACGTTATCAGTGGGCAGAGGAGGTTTGGGGGGTGGGGTGAGATGAGTATCAATATGTCCACGTGTGTCTCCAGTTCACCCCCAGCACGGGCCTGGCCTAAGTAGGTGCTTTGTAAACATCTGTTAACTGATGGCTGAGTGAGTAACAGAAGGAAGTTCTGGAAGTTTCTGGAAAGAGTAAAAATGAAATTCCTGCAAGGGGGGTCTGGGGAGCAGGGAGTACTGGCAAGGATCATGGGGATAAAGGCAACTAAACCACAGCCCCAAAGAGGAGGAAGGTCTGGGGCTGGAGGGGGCTGGGTTACAACCCCCAAGCCTTGGACTCAAAGGGGCCCCAGCAAAAGCTGGCCATCTAAGCCAGGGGTTCTCAAAAGGAGCAAATCACCCTCCTAGAAGCAGTGACTGGAATTCATATGGTTATTTTAAAACATCATTTACTTTCCTTTTATTTATTCTGTGTACTACAGTTAGAATAGTACACTGTTTTTAAAAAATTGTGTCTAGGTTATAATATTTGTGAATTTCATTTCCAGATAGTAAAGGGGTGCTATCTATGAAAGATCTATTCTAAAAAGGGGCATGGAGGATCCCTGGTCTAGGCACATACAGGTACGGGGTGGGGAGGAGAGAAAGTACATTAAGGAAAAAGGAACCAGGAACAGTCAGAGGACCATCAGGGCAATCACCCAGTGACCAGGATGAGAGGTGGTGAGAAGTCCCGGTTGAAGTTGTGATGACTTAGCTGGCTGGTTCAGAGGGTTTAGAAACCAGGCTTTCTCTAGGTGCAATACCTCCGATCACCAGCAGGGGGAAGCGATACCCTGGGAACCCTGGCCTGGCCCTTGCGGCCGGCACCAACCTAGGGCCCTCTAGGGTCCGGCCTCCCGGCAGTGGCGGACTCTGCCATGGTGCGACCACGGCAGGTTCTTGGCTGCCTTGTGGCCAAGCCCCTGTCCCTTAGAGCTGTCCATCCTCAGGCCCCTCACCGGTCCAGCCCCTGCCTCTGTCCTCAGCATCCACTCCTGCTGCCCTTACTGGTTATAGGAACTTGGGCAAGTGTCCCAACCTCTCTGAGGCTCAGACTCCTTCGAGGTAAAGTGGGGGCGACGATCACCTGCTGTGAGGACTCAACAAGGCTATGCATGAAAGAGCCCGGAGGCCTAGCTGGTTTGGGGGCTGGGGGTGTCCCCGTCATTACTCACCGGAAAGCCTGGCACTGTGGCCACTGGCCTGGATGTGCAGAGCAGTCAGATTGGTGAGCAGCCGCTGGAAGTGGAAGGGGGGCAGCGGAAGGTCCACGTCCTCGGAGGTCTCTTGCAACCTGGCGGGGCGGGGGGGGTCAAAGCAGAACCTGAGGCCCGGGGCAGGCGGTGCCAGGAATCCTCCGGCAGGAGTGGGGAGGGCGGGAGCCCCCAGACCCCGGGGAACCAGGTGTGCCTGGACCTCAGGGACCACCCCCACTGCTCGACCCCGTCTCTCAGGACAGAGCAGGACACTTACAGGAACTTGAGCTGTACCTCCCCCGGCTGCCTGGCGTCCAGGGGGCTGGGCGAGCTGGAACGCCGCAGAGTCGAGGTCAGACCCGCCCCTTCCAGCCTCAGCCTCGCAGGGACGGGGGAGCCCCTGGGGGGGACCCGGAATGTCAGTGTGAGGGGCTGCCCATAGCTGAACCGCTGGTCTCCCAGGAACTTCTCTGAAGGTAAGAGAGGGCAGCTTTGACGGTCTTCAATTAATTCGCTGGATTTTAAATGTCTACACTGATTTTATTGGCAATTAAACCTTCAAAAGATAAAACTACAAAATCAAAGGGTCCCTGAACAGAAGATGCTGAGGGTGGCCCACTCATACTTCCGCAGACAGGGCTGGCTTCCTGGGCGTGTGACCCTGGCAGTTACCTGGGGCCCCACGCCTGGCTTAACGCTCTGCTGTCACTATCTTGACACTCTTAAGACTGTTATCTTGGAACTTGGGTTTTGCAAGTGAAGTGCCACGGGACAAGGGAGTCTGTACAGGAGCAGAGGAGACATTCACAGTATGCCAGGCGGTGGCACCTGCCTGCCCATCACGCAGCACTCACGACACCCAACCCCCTGTGAGCTCAGAATCCCTAGGGACCCGCATCCATGGCATTTAGTGAGGCTCAAAGCGAGTACCAGGCAAGCGTGCTACACGTGTGACTAAGTAGGGGCACTGACAGCCCCCAAGGGCCACACTTTCCATGGGAATCAGAACTCGCTTCCAGTGGAAAGAAGGCAGATGCACAAAGGACCAAGGGGCCCTATCATAGCCTGTCTTACTTTGTCATTTCTCTGTATTAGCCAAGTGCTTAGGCGGAAAATCATGACACAGAAGGAAAGGGACCAAAAGATACCCCATCCTTCCTCCCTTCAGGCCCTCTGTACTCACGAGAGTGTTTGTTGAATGTGTGCGTAAAAAGAAGTGAAATAAAAACGGTTGAGTTCGCCCACCACCTGCCCTGCCCACTGCGGCGTGCCCAGCACACCCAGCAGAGAACCCAGTAAACACTTGAGTGAATAACTCCTTCTTCTTGAATCCGCTGACAAAGCAGCGAGGGAACAGAGCGTGTTTTCTGCTCTTGGGCTTCTGAACTTGGAGCACCTGCCCCAGGAGGGGACCCGAGGACCCCCCTTTGCTTCCTGGCTGCAGGGCACAGGGGTGCTGCATCCACACAGCTCCTCAGACGTCTGAGTGCCCCTCTCTAGCCCCTCTTGCAGAGAGAGGGGAAGGGCAGGACTGCGTGAAGGGAGCCAGTGGACCCCAAATCTGGCCACAGTGGAGCTAAGAATGGGCTCCAGGCTCCTGGTCTGATACAGTTTCCAGGAGACCAAAGCTGCCCTAGTTGGTGGGGAGTGGTTCAGAATAATCTAGAACTTCTTGCTTCTACAGGAATACCATGGCCCCGGGCATGGGGGTGCGGTGGCCTGGCGGGGTGAGACGCTGATGGGAAACGCACAGGGGTTGTCTGGGGTGCGACAGTGGCCTGAGGGAGCCCTGCGTGGCAAGGCCGTGAGGAGGAAGCAGAGGCTGCAGGGCACGTGATCGGCAGGAAAATGGCCCCCAAAAGTGTCCAGGTCCCGATCCCTGGAATCTGTGAAGCCGTTATGCTGCATGGCGGGGGCGATCACGGCTGCAGTGGAATTAAGGTTGTTAATCGGCCGGACCTTAAAGTAGAGAGATTATTTTAGATTATCCAGCCGGGCCGAATGTAATCACAAGGGTCCTTCAAAGATGGGAGAGGAAGGCGGAAGAGGAGGCGTCAGGAAGATGCAACGTGAGAAAGATCTGATCGGCTTTGAAGGAGGAGGAAGGGGCCACGAGCAGAGGGGTGCAGGCCGCCTCGAGAAGCCGGAAAAGGCCGGGGAACGGAGCCTCCCCCAGAGCCTCCCCCAGAAGGAGCACAGCCCAGCCGACACCTCGATTTCAGCCCAGCAAGACCCGTTTTCGACTTCCGACCTCTAGAACACTAAGAGAATACATCTGCGTTGCTTTTAGCCACGAAGTCGGTGGTAATCTGTGACAGCAGCCACAGGACGTGAATGCGGGCAGCCCTGCCCCTGCCTGTGGAGGCAGGTACCTGGTGCTGTGAGGTCCTCCTTGTCCTCGGGGTCCAGGAGGAGCCCCCTCGGGCTCCATTGTGCAGGATGCTCTGGGCCCCCCGTGCTTCTGGCCCGCCAGCCCTCGGCTCCTGGACAGCAAACACACACACAGGGCCCCTGTGAGGCCCTGGAGGGTGGCCTCTGCCCCCTCCCACTTCACACCCTGTCCCGGGTCCCAGGGACGACCCCTGCCCCCCCCGCCGAGGCCTGAGTGCAGCCTGAAACACCAGGACCCAGGGAGGGGAGAGACTGTTCTAGAGACAGGCCAGGGGGCGATGAGAGCCGGCTGGTGCTAGCAAACGCTCCGTGCCCAGAGCCAGGAAGCTCGGAACCCCATTCCACATCAGGATGGGGGTCTTGGGGTGGGAGGTGGCTCCAGGAGGAGCTGGGAGGCTCAGAGACCCGGCTCTGTTGGGGCACAGTCAGACCTCTGGGCCTGCCCTGCCCCTTCAGTGGGCTTTTTTCTTTTTTTAATATATATTTATTTATTTGGCTGCGCCGGGTCTTAACTGTGGCACACCGGATCTTTAGTTGCAGCATGTAGGCTCTTAGTTTCAGCATGCAGGATCTAGCTCCCTGACTAGGGATCGAACCTGGGCCCCCTGCATTGGGCGCATGGAGTCTTAACCACTGGACCACCAGGGAAGTCCCCTTCACTGGGCTTTGAGCACATGATGAGGACATGAGGACAGCCCAGAGACCCCACTGTGGGCAGTCTCTAACGAGACTGGACTTGACCTCGTCTTCAGGTCTTCAGAGGATTTCCTCGCCCGTGACCTCACCACCCCGTCCTTCCAGGTGTGTGTGCCATGAGCCCCACTGCACCCAGGGAGGCCACCTGGTTAGGAAGTGGCCAGGTCAGGGGGGGAACGCAGTCCCAGTTCAGTCCACCCTCCCTCTGGTGATGGCAGTACACCAGGCACAGTCGGGCACAGAGCAAGTGACCTCCAGAGGGCGCTCTGCAGGGGGGCAGCTGGAGAATATGGTGGAGGCCCAACCCCTGAGGCACCCAAGTGGTGAGGAGGGAGGGATGAAGAAACAGAAAGAGGTCAGAAAGGGGAAGTCCGGGGCTCCTCCGTGCTAGACTAGGCTCTGCCCCTTTGCTGGCTGTGTGACCCTGGGCAAGTTACTTAACCTCTCTGAAGCCAGTTAGTGCCTCATCTGCAAAATGGGGGCAATGAGGTACTGTGGTCCTGGTAGCAGTTCTCAAGTTGGTTTGAATATCCTGGGAGATCCCTAAGGCTCTTTCTGGGGGGGTCCATGGCGTCAAACTATCTTCTAAATAACATTAAAATGTTATTTGCGTTTTTCATTCTCTTTCTTACAGTGAGAATTTTCCAGAAGCTACAAGATGTGTGATATCACAACAGACTAAATGGCAGAAGCCGTGGTAAGAATCAGCTGACTTCTATTAAGTCAGACCTCAAAGAGATGTGCAAAAATGTAAAACGGGTAGCACTCTTCTCAAAGTTTTTTGTCTTTTAAAAAGAGGGTTATTTTTCACAGGCAGAAGTTATATTTTGTTATAAGTTTACTACGGTCATCTGTAACTGAATTAATACACAGATATTTAAAAACTACTGTTTTAATTTCGAATACAGAAAATATCCGTATAAACAACCCACATAAACAAAAGGACTTTGAGGTTCCTCTCTAATTTTCAAGAGCATGAAGGGATCCAGAGATCAAAAAGTTTGAGAACTGCTGGCCAAGGGTGTTAGTGAGATCACGTGAGATGCTGAGACTGAAGTGCCAAACCCAGGGCTCGGCTCCAAGTGGGGAAGATCGTGATGTTATTCTAGGATCTATAAAAGGAGTCCCTTCTGACGCTGACATCCTGGACTACAGCCCAAGTGACCACAACGCGGTCCCCGTTCCAAGCCCCACTCGGTCCTGCTTTCTGCGTGGTGTCCAGCAGAGGGCGCACTGCTCCCCCTGCATCTGGGGCGCCCCAGAGCCAGCCCTGAGGTTCTAGCTCCCTGGGGGAGATGCGGGGGTGGGGAGACTCAGTGGGCATATGGCAGGGACCCACGCAGGCCATGATTTAATGCAGAGTTCAGAGCTCCACTGCTTTCCTGCTCCAAAGATCCACCTGGAGCTGGGGACCCAGGTCCCCACAGCACCCCTGGACCTAGAGAGAAGACCTGCACAGCAGTGAAGAGCAAAACTCGGGAGCTGATGAACCCAAGGTGCCAACAACTAAGTTACGTGATCTTCCTTTTCTGGGCCTCAGTTGCCTCATCTGTAAAATGGGGATGAGAATATCTACCTGCCAGGGAATCCAGGAGGTTCCATGGACATAATGAGCTCAGCATGGTGCCTGGCATACAGCAGGTGCTCAATAAATTGAGGCCAGGGGGTCGAGCCCGGATCCCCAGCACTAGGATACACCAAGGGGGCCAAGGAGCAACTGGAAATTCCCCCACAGGCTCCAAAGGCTGCCAGGTGCCTACCCCCTACCCCTGCTGGAGGCTGAGGAGGAAACAGCGGCCAGGAGGGAGCCAAGGGGTCCAGGTAGGTGCTGGGGGTACTGAAGGGCCCAGAGGGGCACGGCCGGTGTGTGGGCCTGTGGGAGACGCCCGGGCTGGGGCCCGAGGCTGTCCCCACCTTTCCACACCCCCCCATACCACCATCGCAGGATCTCCCCAGAGCAGGACCCAGGACCGCCCGTCCCAGCTGCGCTGGGAGCAGACCCCTCGGAGGTGGCTGCAGCGGGGGGGCACTTCTTACCCTGGCGGAAGTCGGAGACGATGTGGTGCTCCCGGAAGCGGGCAGCGGCCGCACACGCCCTGGAGTGGCCGTAGCAGAAGCAGCTGCTGCAGCCGGCTGGGCTGTGGGACTGCAGGCTAAATGTGCCCGGGCGACATCTGCAATGGAGACGGACATGCCCACGGGGGCCAGATGAATTGGCTACATTCGGGGAATCCCAGCTAGAGTAACGGGAGCCCAGAATCACTGGGGAAAGTTGTTTTAATTTCAGATTTACAGAAGAGTTGCAAAGATTGTAGACACGAGTTCCCATGGCCTCTTCACCCAGCTTTTCCTAATGTTAACACCTGCCATTACCAGGGTACGTTTATCAAAGCCAAGAAATTAACACTGATTAACATTATTTCCTAAACCCCAGACTTTATTAGGATTTCTCCCCCTTTTCCATGAACGTCTGTTTTCTGCTCCAGGATCCCATCTAGGACATGGCATTGCATTTAGCGGTGTCCTTAATCTCATCTGTAACAGCTTCTCGGTCTTTCCTGGACACTTTTGACAGTACTGGTCAGATATTTTGTAGGATGTTCACCATTTGGGTTTGTCTGGTGTTTCTCAAGATTAGACTGGGGCTGTGGGTTTGGGGAAGAAATAGAGGCGAAGTGCCCTTCTTCTCACATCATATCAGGGTAAATGATACCTGTGTGATGTCACTGGTAATATATGACATCACTGGTCACGTATGACGTCACTGGTAAAGTTAACCTTCACCATTTAGTTAAGGCTCTGCCTGCCGGGTTTCTTTTCTTTTCTTTCTTTCTTTTTTTAATATTTATTTATTTGGCTGTGCCAGGTCTTAGTTGCAGCACACAGGATCTTTGTTGCCACGTGCGGGATCTTCAGTTGCTGCACGCGAACTCTTAGCTGTGGCGTGTGGGATCTAGTTCCCTGACCAGGGATCGAACCCGGGCCCCCTGCATTGGGAGTGCGGAGTCTTAACCCCTGGACCACCAGGGAAGTCCCTGCCAGCTTTCTCCACTGCAAAACTGCCATATTCTAGTCGTCAAAAGCAAGTCACTAACTCTAGCCCAGGGTCAAGGGGAAGGGAATTAAGCTCCACCTCTGGGAGGGGGCCAGTAATCAAAGAATCGTGGACCTATGGTGAAAGCACCACAGTAATTAATAAATATTTTGAGGGAGATATTTGGGGGCTATGCAAATATCCTCTTTCTCCCTCAAGTTCTGCCCACGAATTTCAGCATTCATCAGCGGCTCTGGCCTACGTTAGCGATCATTACTCTGATATCGTAACAGTGCTTTAATATTTCCCTCATTCCTTCTCCATTTATAATGTGGAATTCTTCTGCCAGGAAGATTTGTCCCTTCGTCCCCCTGTATTTATTTATTCACTCATCTATTTATATCAGTGTGGACTCGTGGATGTTTATTTTATACTTTGGGTTATAATCCGATATTGTTGTTATTTATTTTGTTCCAGCTCTGGGAACTCTTTCAGGTTGGCGCTCATGTCCGTTTGACACGGGCCCCCATCCTGGTTTGGGGTTTTCTGGGTTTGTCTTTGTCTGGTTTTGTTTTTAAGCACTCCCCTGCTTTCTACAAGATGCTTCGGGCTCATCCTGTGTTTTCCCCGCCCCAGCCCCAGAATCAGCCATTTCTCCCGGAAGCCCTGCAAAGGCCTTTTACAAACACATATTCCTGGTTTGCACCATGGGGGCTCCATTCGGGCCGACCCAGGTGGAGGAATCCAGTTCATAAGAAGCTGCCAATTACCCAAAGCTGGGCCAGCTCCAACGAACACATCTCACCAGCGCCCCCCCATCTCACAAACAGGTAAAGTGAGGCTCAGAGGCGGACCTCCTCAAGGTACGAGGCAGTGGAGTAGAGCTAGTGGGATCTAGTCCCCCAGCTCCACTCTGTCTCTTCAGCTTGAGGGGTCTTGGGGGAGGAAGACCCAGCAGGGAGTCCGCCTCCCACCCCAGGACCCACAGGCCCCGCGTGGACAAGGTGAGAGTCAAGGCCAGGTTCCTTCCTGAACCAGTAGAGGCCCAACATAGTCTGGCAAGAGTAGAGTCCATAATATACTGTCGTGTCAGGTTCCCCACACATGGCCCATGGCCAGAGGATCAAAGGGGCCCTGGCACACCCCACGCTGGCTGCAAAGGCTTCAGAGGTTGGAGATGAAGCCAGGAAGAGGGGACAGGGTGTGCGCAAGGACGTAAACCCGCGTTTGTCTGCCAGCCCATTGCTGGGGCTTGGAGGCCCCCTAAACACATGAAGGAGGAAGGGCAGGGAAAAGTCCTTCTCCCTCGCTGAGCCTTAGAAGCTCCACTTGTACCATGACAGGATGGCAAACAAGCTTGAATCTCAGCTCAATTGGTGGGAGCTTCTTGGAGCAGGGCGTAGAGAAGGATTCTGAGGTTACAGTAGAGCTCATGGTAAACTGCTGTGGTCCATTGGTGATGTCTGCCCTGGGCGTGAGATGGGAGGGTTGTGGTAGCGCTCTATTAGTGATGTCTGCCCTGAGTGTGAGATGGGAGGGTTGTGGTACGAGTACCATGTATCTGCTCTCCCTGGATTAGATGGTCTCTCCTATCCTTTCTAGCTCTTTCTTTTCAGGATTCTGAGCTAGGGGAAAAAAAGATGTATTTTCACAGCTTATGAACTCTCAGTGGTGGTGGGTCAAAGTATAAATGGTATTGTAAAGTCTTTAGATAACTTCCTGGGTGTCAGATCCATGGTGCTCCAGGAAGGGTGCCAGGGGGTGGGCTTGCCCGAGTCTGGGTGGATGATGGCCCCTGCCCCTCCCAACACCACTGAGGTCACTTCCAGCAGGCTTATTATTGGATCGGTTCACCCACCTGTCACACAGGTTGCCTTCCACATTCTCTTTGCAGGGACAGCGGCCACTGCGGGGGTCACAGGTGCCCAGGCTGCCAGCGGGATTGCAGGTACAGGGTCTGCCAGAGAGAGAGGACAAGAGGAAAGCGTCCAACGAGCAACTCCAGAGTGGGACTAGCCCACCCTCCTTGGAAGGAATCTCTCTATCCTTCCCCACGCCCGAGAGGAAGAGGAGGCGGGCTGACCCAAGAGCCTGCCCCCTGGCTCTACTGCTCCCACTGAGGGAAGGAAGTGACCCATCCACTCACCTGAACAGTGATCCACCTGCCAACCCACCTGCTTACCCATCCATCTCTTCATCTCTCCACTCATTCACCACACACCTATTCACTTACCCATCCATGCATTTCCCATCCGCCCACCCATCCATCCATCCATCCCCCATCTGATAAGACATGGTCCCTGTCCTCACAGAGCCTAGAGTCCAGTGAGGATGGACAGGCAAACAGGTAGCTGCTGTACTTTGATACAAGCTATGGGAGAGAATGTACAAGAAGAGGCTGTGGCAGCACCACTGAGGTGTCTGGAGTGGGAACAAGGTGGGAAGTTGTACCTTGGCTGAACATGAAAGAATGAGTGGGACTTTGTTCAGACACAGGCCGGGGAGAGGCAGGGTGTTGAGGGAGAAGAGAATGCTCTAGGGTAGGAGAAGTGGCATGTACAGAGGCCCAGAGGCCACAGAGACCCTGGGGAAGCATCCAGGTCCCCACCTAATGGCCAGTTTTACGCCTGAATGACTGAGTATTTTGAGAGAGATCTGAGACTCCCCAAACCTCCCCAATGGCATTTCCACTGCCTTTCAAATATACAAGGAGACTGGTGCAATGAACCAAAGCCAAGGTCATTTAATAGTACTTCTGAATTTATAAGGGCTTTATTTTGGGGGGTCATTGTGTATTTTCTCAATCAAGTGATAGTAAAGTGTCAGACCCTCTTCTGAGGTCCAGACCCCACTAGCCCCTGCCCATCTCTGTCCCCCTGGATGCCCCACGAGCACTGCAGACTCCGCCTCTCCCCACCCTGTGCTCCCGTCACCATGAATGGCCTCCCTTCGCCCAGGTGCCTGAAGCAGAGCCCCAGGGGGTCAGCCTTCATCCCTTCTTCCTCTTCCGCTCCCAGGTAACCACCTGCTGCCAAGTCTGCCTTCCGAGGGGCTTGGGACTCTCCCTCCTGCTTCCCAGCGTTCAGTCCAAATCCGCCGCCGTGCGCCCTTGCTGGGTCATCTACACCCACTGTCCCCACCGTCCTCACCTGCAGCCGCCCTCACTGAGCGAGTGGAAGCCGGGCAGGCAGCGGTCACACTTCCAGCCCGTCACCGTGGGCTTGCAGATGCAGGTGCCGGAGTCATTGCACTGGAGGCGCAGGGAGCCTGGGGAGGAAGCGCACAGGGCAGCAGGAGCCCGTGGCGGTGGGCGAGGGTGGGGGCCGGGGCAGTGTGGCCCACTCACCTGCTGGGTGGCAGTCGCAGGGCTGGCATGGCGTCCGTGGCCTCCAGCGATAGAAGTTCTCCCGGCAGCGCTCACAGTGTGGCCCGGCTGTGTGGTCACGGCAGCGGAGGCAACGCCCACCATGGCCCGAGCTGCGGAAGAGCTCCCGGTCAAACATGCACTCCTCAGAGTGGCCGCTGCAGTTGCAAGCTGTGGGTAGGAGGCGGGGGAGGGTGTGTGAGAGAGGCCGTGGCACACGGTAGGAGGGGAGTATGGGCCAGTCAGCTTCCTTGTGGTGAGTGAGCAGGCAGCTGGAGGAAGGGCAAGGATGGAGTTCAGGCCTGGCTTGATCAAGGATCTGGAGACCAGTCAATTGATCTTCCAAAACCGGACACTCTCGAAAACAAAGGGGGCACCATTAATAAATATACCCACACACAGGGCCCTCCCAGGCAAGCCAGGACGTAGAGTCACCTGGTCACGGATCACAGACTGGCTACCTTCTCGAGTGGCAGCGTGGCTTCCTCCAAGATCTCCCGTGGATCCTCTGAGCCATAAGAGTATGTGAATCTGACCCCCAGTGACCATGAGGTCACTCAGAAGCATGGAAAATACAAGTCACCTTTCATTCACTCTAAATACGTTATTTTTAAAACATCTTTATTGGAGTATAATTGCTTTACAATGGTGTGTTAGTGTCTGCTTTATAACGAAGTGAATCAGTTATATATATATACTTATATCCCCATATCTCCGCCCTCTTGCGTCTCCCTCCCACCCTCCCTATCCCACCCCTCTAGGTGGTCACAAAGCACCGAGCTGATCTCCCTGTGCTATGCGGCTGCTTCCCACTAGCTATTTTACATTTGGTAGTGTATATATGTCCATGCCACTCTCTCACTTGGTCACAGCTTACTCTTCCTACATTTTAAAAAAAGTATGTACCAAAGGGACTTCCCTGGTGGCACAGTGGTTAAGAATCCGCCTGCCAATGCAGGCGACATGGGATCGAGCCCTGGTCCGGGAAGATCCCACGTGCCGCGGAGCAACTAAGCCCGTGCGCCACAACTACCTAGCCTGCGCCGC
>NW_021146701.1:24914-25000 GCF_002837175.3 Physeter macrocephalus
GGGAAGATCCCACGTGCCGCGGAGCAACTAAGCCCGTGCGCCACAACTACTGAGCCTGCGCTCTAGAGCTCGCGAGCCACAACTGC
>NW_021146702.1:0-25000 GCF_002837175.3 Physeter macrocephalus
AAAAAACAGGCTGCTCTTCATGTGACTAGCTGCTGATAGGCCTACGCTCTCCTGAATGTAATTACAGAGTGGATTACAGGATATTAGAAACTCACAGGACAGGGGGAAGGGAGCGGCTTACCTGCTTTCTCCGTCACAGTATTGCTGAACAGAATGACAAGAGTGCTAAGTCTGCAGCAGAGCTAACAAACACTGAATATCTCGGGGATAACAGACTGAGACAGGCCAGAAACAATTATTTATTGAATACACTTATATATCTTCTATAGTGTGGGGTGGTTTTTCCATTTATTAACGCAAACATCTGCTGAGATAGTTATTCATATCCGTATGTTACAGATAAGGAGACAGACACTCATGTGAAGGGGAGAAGGGGAGGAGTGTTCAGAAAGTGCCTTTGATGCGGGGGGCGGTTCACGTCCCTGGAGACTGGCTTTTGGGAATCCAGGTTGGAATTTGCCGCTGAAGACTTGCCCTGCTTCCAGTCTCGGAAACGGAGGTAGGATTTTGGAGAGCCTCTTTAGGGGAAAATGGTTAAAAGTAGGAAGGTGCAGGGACTTGGGGGTGAATTTGCTATCCACTTAACAGCCCCCTTCGAGGGAAGGCATCAAGGAATATGACCACAGCCATGCTCTGGGGAGTCCGCACCTTCTCGTAGGGACAGGGTGGACGTCTTGCGACTAGGAGGGCGGCCCGGAACTGATAGCTGTGTGCGGGAAGTCAGTGCTTTGTCTTCTCTCCCACCACTGGAGAACAAACGCTGCTAAGGACAGGCGTTGGCAAAGAGCTCTCTTTCCAAACAGTATTCACAGAGAACAGGAGGGCGGGTGGGAGCTTTGAAGGAACCTCCTAAGCTAGGCCTGTACTCCACTGGTCTCGCAACGAAGATCTGGCGAGAGCTCGCTTAGCGTCCGCCAGGTGTCAGACCTTCTCGGGAAAAGGGAGGGCGCCAGCGCTCGCCCTGCGTCTCTCCAACCTAGGCTGCATCTTCTTTGTAACTCGAGCGGACCCTAGCGGGCTGGTTGCTATGGTAACGCTGCTCGCTCAGCTCCCCGAGGCTCGGAGGGGGGAGGCGGGCCTTGGCTGACGTCACCCAGACTCGGTTTCGGGGTGCTGCCCCACCCCCAACCCACTGTTTGCCAGAAAGGAAGCCGTATGGTAGAGGTTTTGTAAGTGAAGGGTCCAGGGGACCGCATTAGTACAGAAGGAAGCGGTCAGGATCTCCCCCGGCGAACCTCCTCCCAACTCAGCTCCCGCCGATTTTAATGACCCTTCAAAGAAGGTAGACGGGAAGGTTGTAATTTGGAGGATTTGGTCTGACGGGCCACGCCCTTTCCTCGGCTTTTGGTCTAGCTAGGCCACGCCCACCACGGGGGAGCTCGTTCTAGATCACGCCCCCTCTGAGCGCACAGTAGTAGAACCTAAATGGAGGAGCAGTGATCCTGGTGAATTGAACCAGCGAAACTAACCCAGCGAAGGCCGTAGAGGGCCGTATTTCACTTGCGTCGTCTGAGGTCGCCCCGCCCCGCCGTTTTCGCGGCGCCCTCTTGGTTTTGTGCCTGCGCGCGGCTCCCGCGAGCTCACAGGTTGGGCGAACACGCACGGAGTGGCCGGGGCGCGCAGAAGGGGAGGGGCAGGCAGCGTCAGGCGCGCGCCCGCCTGGAGTGACGCGAAGGGAGCAGGCGAGTCGGGAGGATCGGGTGGGTAGAGCGGTGCGGTCAGGTTGTTTGGAGGGCTGTGCGTAAGGTCGCTCTGGGCATGAGGGCGCTCATCTCACTGGGCCACTCGGTTCTAGGAGCCGATCCGGGGCAGCGGGCGGAGAACACCGGGTCACGCCGCTCCCGGGTAGTCTGTCCGCCAGCCCGTCTGCCCGCGCTTCGCGGGCCCTGCCGGTCAGGGTAAGCGGGCTCCCGCTTATCAGAGAGGAGCGTGAGATGAGAGAGTGTGGGGGGCCATCGGGGGCCTGCGGGAGGAAGGGGAGTGGGAGCGTGCGAGAGGGACAGGGTGTGTGAAAAGAGAAAGAGGTCCATCGAATAGTAGTCATAATAACCACCACTACCACACGATGTTAATATTCTAGTGATATGTGCCAGCACCTTATATGCTTCATTCTGTTATCCCCTACAGCAGTCCTCCGAGGTGTGCACCACTATTAGACGACCCATTTTACAACAAGGGAAAACTGAGGCACGAGAGAGGTTAAGTAATTTATGCAAAGCCACACAGCTCGTCCGTGTCCTGGCTTCGAACTTGGGTCTCTCTGGCCCTAACGCATGCAATTTAAAAATCTTCGTTTTACAAAAAATAAAAGAGAGAGAAGAAAGGGAGTTAGGAGGAGGAGAGGGATGAGGGTGGTTTGAAGAAGGAGAGTGATCCTGAACAGGAAGAGAAGGATGACGAGAGACGGTGTGAGTCAGAGGACCTGACTTGGGAACCTTGCGGGCTTACCCCTTCTTGGTTCTTGCGTCTCCGCAACTTTTCCTTGCTATTCGGTGGCTTTATGAACGCGAGCTCTTGGCTCTGGAGGAGCCAGCTCACAGACCTGGGCCACATGGGTGGTTTGAAGAACTGGTTGAACTGCGGTTCGGTCGAGGGTGGTGTCTTGGGATACTGTGGTTGGCGGGGACGGAGGACTGCGGCCCCCGCGGCAGTGGATAGAAAGAACCCTCTTCCAAGCGGCTGCCATTTCTTCTGAAGTGCTGCTACTTCCTTTTCCATCTTACCCATGCGCGGCAAAGCCTTTGTCCGGTCGTCTAGAATGGGGAAGTGATGTTTATTGTTTCCTTGCACTCTTAGCCAAACTCTTAAACAAAACACAATCAGAAAAACCAAAACATGCTTTTCTCCAGCAAGGTCTGGCACTCTGGATTGCCTGCAGAGAAAGCTTTCGGTTGCCTTTATCATTTACTTGCTCTTCAGAGCTTTCCTGGGTTAGTAAGGAGCTTTGTTTTGGAGAAGTTTACACTGTAGATCATTGCGGGGCGAACTGCACAGTTTGTTCTACAGATGAGCGCAGGGCAGAGACCTCAGTAACTCCTGGGTGACCTTCTTATACAGTCTAGTACTGGGAAACAGCAGGTATCAGGGCTTGTATTTTGCTTTCATGTAGAGTAGCTCATGTGGCAGTCAAGTTTTAAAGTCAGCCTGCAAGGCAAGCAGTGCATGCAACCAATATTATCCTTAAAATTTCCTTAGGAAGGTGCGGAGTTGGAGGTGGCCATAGTGTTTCTCAGTAAATCCAGCACAGTCGTTTTTCCTTCTGTTTTGAAGCTTGTTACTGTTTCTTTGGTTGTAACCCAGGTAGAGTAATTAGGCTTACCTTTAGGGGCCGTGTTGCACAAATAAACATAAGTGAATGGCATAGAGTCATTCTGCACTGTGAGGTGCACTGTGCAGTGCTGGCTCTGAGAGGCTTAGAAGGAGGAAGACTAATAACCAAGGGGAATGGTATGTTTGTGATCCCCATTTTAGGGTCATACTGGTGCATGTGCTCACTGAGTGGAAAGTGGCAGGCAGAATTGCTAGTATTATTATATTATTATTATTTTTTGGCTAGCATATCCAGTAATTTATGCTAAGTTAAATGTGTGCAATGTGATTCCTTTTCAGTGTTTGTGTGGCACTACACTTGGGGCTTGCAAGTTTTCCTAGGTAAGGGTTTGGTGGAAGAATGTCTTAAATGTTTTGCCACTGGTCTGGTTTTGACTTCCTTGTTTGTCAGATATGTATAACAATGGTTAGCTTTTAAAAATAATCCAAAAAAAATTTTAAATTATAGTTGATGTACAGTGTTATATAAGTTACAGATGTACAACATAGTGATTCACAAGTTTTAAACGTTATACTCCTTTTACAGTTACTATAAAATATTGGCTATATTCCCTGTGTTGCACAATATATCCTTGTAGCTTATTTTTTACATAATAGTTTGTACCTCTTAATCCCCAACCCCTATATTGTAAAAAGAATTTTCTTGGAAATGGAAGCCATGGACACTACCTTTTAAAATTAATGTCTCTGCATTTCAGTTTTCTTATCTGTAAAATGTAGAGAAAGGTAGTACTGTACAAAGTTATTGTGAGTTTTCTTCACTGTTATTTTGAAGTAAACCCCACATTTCATATTGTATCACTTATAACTTTTTCATTATCTCTAAAAGGTAAGAACTCTTTTTTTAAAAAAACCATAACCACAGTATAAGACCAGAAAGAAAGAAAAAGCAAAGTAAACAAAACCCTGAGACAAAAAACCCAAATCAGGCATTGTTCAGACTTCTACTTGTCTCAAACATGTTATAGTTTTTTTTGTTTTTTTTCCTATCACTTGTTTAGAGCAGGGTTTAATTTAGGTCTGTATGTTTTGATTGACTGATAGGTCTCCTTGAGAGTCTTTTACTTTTATTTCTTGTAATTTATTTGTTGAAGAAGCTGGGTTCTCTAGTTTCCCATAGAAGTTTCTGGATTTTGCTGATTGCATTGCTCTGGTGTCTTTTTTTTTTTTTTTTTTTTTTTTTTGTGGTATGCGGCCCTTCCTCTGTTGTGGCCTCTCCCGTTGCGGAGCACAGGCTCCGGACGCGCAGGCTCAGCGGCCATGGCTCACGGGCCCAGCCGCTCTGCGGCATGTGGGATCCTCCCATACCGGGGCGCGAACCCGGTTCCCCTGCATCGGCAGGCGGACGCGCAACCACTGCGCCACCAGGGAAGCCCCTGCTCTGGTGTCTTTTAATATGTTTCTCTGTATTTTCTGTACATTGGTAGTTAAATCTAGAGGCTTGGTCAGATTCAAGTTAGACTTTTTTTTGGTCAAGACTATTTCATAGTGGTGATGTGTTGTTTTGAGGCACATAATACCTGATGGTCTCTTTTTGTGATGATTACAGCCCTAGTGATTATTTTAACAACTTTACTGAGATATAGTTTACATACTATAAAACTCACCCATTTTCATGTAAAACTCAGTGATTTTTAGTAAATTTACTGAGTTGTGCAATAATCATTTTAATGGAGTTTGAGAACATTTCTGTCACCTCAGATACCTCATTCCCATTTAACATAACTCTCAGTCCCATCCCACCATGTAGTATTTTCTGCCTTTATAGAGTTGCCTTTTCTGGAAATTCCACATAAATGCCATTATGATTATTGCCCAGATCTCTAAATTCATTAGGGGTTACAAAACGGTGATAGTCTGTCATTCCCTATTTATTTTTATTTATACAACTTTTATAAAGAGAAACTTTCCTTCAACTATTTGGTTACTTGGGGTTACAGTTTATATAGGAAAGACAAGATACGTATTTTTAAAAATAAGTCCATTCATTAGCATTCTCCAATGGTGGCCAAGTAAATTTATTTTCTTAGTTCATTATGAACTCCTGGATTTAAATCTCTATCTGAAAAGTCGTGATGCATCGTAGTAATTATCCATAATGATGTTCATATCATATTTTATTTGACGAGAGGGAGCCTCTTCATATTGTTTCCTGAGTTCTTTTGATAAAACCTTAAGAGCTTCTTAGCTCTGGAGCCTTGTTCTAAGGGTTTAATGTAAATATCTAATTGCCCTCTTTTTAAGTCTGCTCTTTGCTGCTTGGAGGCCAAAGACATTTTTTTGCTTGAGTCCCTTTAGTTGCTTTTGCTTTTATGGAAATGTTTCAGTTAGTGATACCCACTTCCCCTAAAGTAGTTTATGGTTGTGTTTAAAGTGACACCAAAAAGGGAGTGCATTTTTTCAGTTAGGGAAATAAGGAAGTGAAGTGGTACTGATTTAACATTCATGGGCATAGAAATGGTTTTATGCCCTTTTGCAGGGGAAAACCTTAAGCATGGTTTAGAATCTAAAGTTCTGAGCCCCAGCATTTTCTTTTTTGTCTTTTTGGCCTTGCTGTGTGGCCTTGCTGTGTGGCCTTGTGGGATCTTAGTTCCTCCACCAGGGATTGAACCTGTGGCCCCCCCGCAGTGAGAGCGCTGAGTTCCAACCACTGGGCCGCCAGGGAATTCCCCCAACATTTTCTTAATTATGGTCAGATAGTGGAATTTACTCCATGCTCAGTCTGAACTTCTGCCATTTTCTGATGTTCTTGATTTCTTCATCTGCATGCCTTTAATTCATGCCCATTGTGTATAGAACAAAAATGAGAAGAAATGGATTCTGCCTTTAAGAAGTGTTCACCCATATTTGTTAGGAAGCTACCACAGTCAACTTAAGTTTCAGAGTAATTACAGTAAGTCTACTATAATTTCAGAGAAGCATCTGTAAAAGTGTAGAGTAACTTGAATAAATGGAATCTTCAAGGGTTGGTGACAAACCAATAGATTGTTTTCTCAGAGAAATGATGACACTTGAGAATGCCAATTTTGTTTTGATCCAGATTCTTATTGTTGTATCTGCCTATCTTGAAAGTAGAAAGTAAAGGTTCGTTTTACTCTTTCTAGGAATTGTCCCTTAAATATATGTGCTGGAGCCCACTCTTACATTGTGTTGAGGATCTGTGCGTGGGCTTGCGTTTTAAGTAAATCCCCTTATGGTAAGCTCCTTTTCGTCTTTTTATAACTAAGTGTATCATTGCTATAATAACAGCATTACTCTGAGGCTGAATCATGTTGAGTTTTATCGTGTAGAATACTGTTGCCTCCCCAGTTTCCTCCCAGAATATACACTATAAATCATTCTGCTTCTGGTTGAATTATTTACACCTGCTGTCTTCTCTATTTTTATTGTTGAACTGATACTTAGTTTCTTTATAATATTGTATGTTGAAAAGTAGATATTAATAAATTCTGATTTTCATTGTGGTTGTTCAACTTGGGATTGGTTTTTACAACTTAAATCTCTCACTTCATGATCTATTTGCCTCTAGTTGTATTTGACTTTTGGATTGTCGGGAAAAAGAATTTCCTTTTTTGGGGGAGTGGAGGGGCAAGTCCCACCCATGTCCATATTCATCATACGGTATTAGGACTTCAGTGTGAGAGTTCAGGTCCGCATTCTTTCAGGCTTTCGGAGATCCCAGTACATTTAAACTAGCTAAAGTGATTCCTTTAGATATGTTTCCATGATTTGGTCCCTGTGCAAAGTGATGTGAAAGTCATGGTAAGGGCATATTTGTGTTAACAGGGGACTATTTTAGTCTTTAGGTAGTCTGGAGAGGGCTCAAAAACTGGTTTAGGGCAGTGGTTTCATTTCTGTGCTAAAGGGCAGCTTGGGCAAAAGTTTCTTCATGTTTCTTAAGTAATTTTATTTTCTTCAGGTTAAAGAACTGAGGGAGGGAGAGTGAGTGAGTGTGTGTGTGTGTGTGTGTGTCTGTTTTGACAAAGGCAGGTTCCCTCATCATATAAAATGGGTTATAAACATATTAGTCCTGGGGCTTCCCTGGTGGCGCAGTGGTTGAGAATCCGCCTGCCGATGCAGGGGACATGGGTTTGTGCCCCGGTCCGGGAAGATCCCACATGCCGCGGAGCGGCTGGGCCCGTGAGCCATGGCTGCTGAGCCTGCGCCGTCTGGAGCCTGTGCTCTGCAACGGGAGAGGCCACAACAGTGAGAGGCCCGCGTACCACAAAAAAAAAAAAAAAAAAAAAAAAAAAAAAAATATATATATATATATATATATATAATAGTCCTAATGTTTTAGCTTAAGCTGATGAAGTGATGGTAAAATACTGTTTTGATGTCTTTGTCTTAATGTCAGTATGTAAATTAATGTGATTTCAAAATATGTTTTTGAATGTAGATCAGATCAACCATTGACTTGCCCTCTAACATAGTCAGCTGAAAGCGACTTCAAGTTTCTTCAGGATGCCTGCGGCACTTGTGGAGAACAGCCAGGTCATCTGTGAAGTCTGGGCCAGCAATCTAGAAGAAGAGATGAGGAAGATCCGAGAAATCGTGCTCAGTTACAGTTATATTGCCATGGTAAAGAGCTCTACTCTGTTTGACTCACCTTCTGGTATGGACTTAGGGAATATTTAATGTGAGATTTTTGAAAGAAATGATTACACTAAAGCCATGGTAAATTAAACATGATGGAAGGTTATGTTGCTTTTATGAAACATCAAGGTAGCCTGTGTGTCTGAAAAGGATGTAACCTCTAGTATCTAGTGTTTATGATGTTACTTTTGTTTGCAAGTCTTTAAGCAGAAGTTGTCTCAGTCTATAGGGCACATCTGTTCCATAGGTATGGTGAATTTGACTGGCAGTGTTAAAGCAGTTTTTAAAAAGTGGTTGCCAACATTTAAAAATCAAGAGACCTTACTTAAATTCCAGATTTCTGGTATCTCTGGAAGAAATGGGCAGATCTGGCATTACAGGGTCTACATTCCTGCCTGACACTGAGTGGCTGGAGGGAGACACGTATCATAGTGATATCAAGAGCCTGTTTTAGGGGAGGCATGTACCCTTTAGTTTGCTCCAGTCCCCATTACTCATAACCATTTTAATACCCTGCACACTTTACTCTGTTATGTTAGCTGCCTGGAGTTTGCAACTCCTGCTGTGGAGGGTGTAGAATTATGTCTTTAGCCTGGTATTCAGAACTCTCTGATCTTGTTCCAGGCTTTTTACTTTAAGCCAAATGTGGCTATTTATTACTTTTGTTGAATGGCTGTTTCACTTTCCTGTATTTGCATTTGTATTTATATAGTGTTTTGTTCTCAACCTAGACTGTTCCTAATTAACTGTATATGAACCTAGAATGTTATTTTTTTTTTGGCGGGGTGGGGGGCGTGCTGCGTGGCTTGTGGGATCTTAGTTCCCCGACCAGGGATCGAACCACTGGACCGCCAGGGAATTCCCGAACCTAGAATGTTCTTAATAGACCTAGAGTTAGTCAACTACTTCTATTCACATCCTGCTTAGGATCTCCAAGTTGTTGTGTAAACCTTTATGTTTCTAGTGCTCCTTCTGTATAGATCAATGAAATCAGTATTTTAAGGTGAATTTTTGTGCCTGAGCTTGGGGCTTTTCACATAACTTTTATAAATTGAGGTAAAACTTTTATTTATGAATGGTCAAGTCGGCATTCAGTGTTTTGTGAAACCTTACGATCAGAGACTCTTTCCTTTTCTAGGACACAGAATTCCCAGGTGTTGTGGTGCGACCCATTGGTGAATTTCGTAGTTCCATAGATTACCAGTATCAGCTTTTACGGTGCAATGTTGACCTTTTAAAAATTATCCAGCTGGGCCTTACATTCACGAATGAGAAGGGAGAATATCCTTCTGGAATCAACACTTGGCAGTTCAACTTCAAATTCAACCTTACGTAAGTGTCTGTGACACTTCTCAATGTTATTCTTAGATTTGCTACATTTGTACAGACTGATTTCTAACTGATTTTATTAATTTTAAGTTTTGTTTCCACCAAACCCAAGTAGGGGTTGGAGAGAGTAGTCAAGCAGAAGATGGAGTAAGGAATCTCAAAAAGTCTCAAAAAGTAAAGTCCCTCTTAGAGAACTCTTACAAGTCGACAATAAAAAGACAGCCTAATTAAAAATGGGCACAAGGACATCCCTGGTGGCGCAATGGTTAAGAATCCGCCTGCCAATGCAGGGGACACTGGCTTGAGCCCTGGTCTGGGAAGATTTCCCGTGCCACGGAGCAACTAAGCCCGTGCGCCACAACTACTGAGCCTGTGCTCTAGAGCCTGTGAGCCACAGCTACTGAGCCCACGAGCCACAACTACTGAAGCTCGCCTGCCTAGAGCCTGTGCTCCGCAACAAGAAGCCACTGCAATGAGAAGCCCGCACACTGCTACGAAGAGTAGCCCCCGCTCGCCGCAACCAGAGAAAAGCCCATGCGCAGCAACGCCGACCCAACAAAGTCATAAATAAATAAAATGGGCACAAGATCTGAATAGACATTTCTCCAAAGAAGATTTAGAAATGGCTAATAAGCTTATGAAAAGATGGTCACCACCATTAGTCATTAGGGAAATGCAAACCAAAACCATGAGATACTACTTCATACCCACTAGGTGGCTGTGATCAAAAAGACATAATAACAGGGGCTTCCCTGGTGGCGCAGTGGTTGTGCGTCCGCCTGCCGATGCAGGGGAACCGGGTTCGCGCCCCGGTCTGGGAGGATCCCACATGCCGCGGAGCGGCTGGGCCCGTGAGCCATGGCCGCTGAGCCTGCGCGTCCGGAGCCTGTGCTCCGCAGAGGGAGAGGCCACAGCAGTGAGAGGCCCGCGTACCGCAAAAAAAAAAAAGAAAAAGACATAATAACAAATGTTGGTGAGGGTGTGGAGAAATTAGAACTCTCCTATATCGCTATTGGGAATATAAAATGATGCAGCCTCTTTGGAAAACAGGCAGTTTCTCAAAAGATTAAAAATAGAGTTACCGTATGACCCAGCAATTCCACCCAAGAGAAATGAAGACATACATCCATGTAAAAACTTGTATGTGAGTGTTCATAGCAGCATTATTCTTAAAGGCCCCAAATTGGAAACAGTCCAAATGTCTGTGATCTGAGGAATGGCTATATGTGGTATATCCATGCCATGGAATGTTACTGCACAGTACAGAGAGATAAAGTACTGACATATGCTATATATGGATGAGTTTTGAAAACATTATGCTAAGGGAAAGAAGCCAGACACAAAAGATCACATTCTTAACCACTGCACCACCAGGGAAGTCCTGCTTTTCATTAAATAATGAGAAAATGTGGATCTTTCATAATTAAGACACTTATTTTGTGGGGGAAAAATCCCATTTTTCTTTCTGTCACAGGTAAGATTACTTTGTGTGTTTGCTAGAATACTGGAAGGAATGAATTGATTTATTCTTAAATTATGAAAGTATTTCAAGAATACTTACTCTGGGGACTTTCCTGGTGGTGCAGAGGTTAAGAATCCACCTGCTAACGCAGGGGACATGGGTTTGAGCCCTGGTCCAGGAAGATCCCACATGCTGCGGAGCAACTAAGCCCGTGCGCCACAACTACTGAGCCTGTGCTCTAGAGCCTGCGAGCCACAACTGCAGAGCCCGCGTGCCACAACTACTGAAGCCCGCGTGCTGCAACTACTGAAGCCCTTGCGCCTAGAACCCGTGCTCCACAACAAGAAGCCACTGCAATAAGAAGCCCATGCACCACAACGAAGAGTATCCCCCGCTCGCCACAACTAGAGAAAGCCCGCATGCAGCAATGAAGACCCAACACGGCCAAAAATAAATAAATAAAATATTAAAAAATTAAAAAAAAAAAGAATACTTATTCTATAATTTATAAGGTGATGGTAATATTGTTGCCCACTACTTCTGTTACCTTACCACCAGCTAAGAAGTAAACACCTTCTCTTTTTAGAGAGGACATGTACTCCCAGGACTCCATAGATCTCCTTGCTAACTCAGGACTGCAGTTTCAGAAGCATGAAGAGGAAGGGATTGACACATTGCACTTTGCAGAGCTGCTTATGACATCAGGGGTGGTCCTCTGTGACAATGTCAAATGGCTTTCATTTCACAGGTCAGTTTCAAGAGAGTGTTTTTCTCTTCCTTTGGAAGCAAGGAATTGAATTCTTATGTTATTTTTGCAGTCCTCTTGGCACTGTTTTGTTGCTCACTAGCAGTTATAAAGTTGAAATGGTAACAGTTGCTCACATTTCAGTTTTTCAGAAAACACTTTGGAGCACATACTGGTTTATTTCACACAGTACTAGGCTGTATCGTGGCTGCAGTGGGCATATGTCAGGTGGAAAGATGGAGGGTGGGAAGGATGGAAGCACTTGGTCATCTTTTTCTTGTCATTTAAATGGCTGGCCTGGAGTTTCCTGGGTACTCAAAAGCCAAATTCCCCTTAGGAGAAGTTATTTTACCTTTCAGTACCTTTTCTTTTTCTTTTGGTCGCCCCGCCTGGCTTGTGGGATCTCAGTCCCCAACCAGGGATTCAACCTGGGCCACAGCAGTGAAAGTCCTAAATCCTAACCACTAGCCCACCAGGGGACTCCATCCCTTTCAGTACGTTTGAATTTTTGATGAATAAACCCACATTTATAAACCCTTGGGTTCTCTTATATATATCCATATTAATCTGTTTTGTGGTTATTTAATGGGAAGTTCAGAGTACAGGGTAAACTACTTTGGAAAACTGAAAGTTCCTAACATGAGGTAGCATCATAAGCTCTGAGAAATAAAGCAGTTGAATGCTGGGGCCTGTTAACTCCGGCTCTTTCACCTTACTGCCTCATTCTCTCCTCGTAGTGGCTATGATTTTGGCTACATGGTAAAGTTACTTACGGATTCTCGTTTGCCAGAAGAGGAACACGAATTCTTTCACATTTTGAACCTTTTCTTCCCATCCATTTATGATGTGAAATACCTGATGAAAAGTTGCAAAAATCTTAAGGTACACAATATTTTCCTTAATAGTAGTAATGACAACAAAAAGACAAAAATGCAGCCTTGTCATTTTGCTTTATTGCTGTTTGTTCAGCATGTGTCCTTGAGTACCTACTAGGTGCCAGCATGTGCTAGACAGGGCGTATGCAGAGCTGACGGGCACAGGGGTCTGTGTGGCAACTGCCTTTAACCTGTGCACGAAGGGGCCTTCTATTCTTCTCTGAGGGCCCACGAACCTCGAGAAACAGTTGGAGACATGAGGTATATGTATGATTTGTTAGGAATGGGGTCTACCGTGTGCCACACTCTCAGAGGGCTTCTTAGCCCTAGACAGTCGAAGAACTCCCTCTAATAAATTGTTGATAGAAGAGGTTTGCCATCGAGAATTGGATTGGCATTTACTATTTCCCCAACCTTGTTTTACAGCAGTGAGGACTTTCAGGGGCGGAGGTCTGACAAAATTAACGATACAGAAAAGAACGAATGGAGTGAAAAGTGGAATATAACACAGTGTATCTATCATTTGGAGGGCTAAAAAGGGGATAGTGCTGGGGAAGACCTGTTAAGTAAATGGCCTGTTCCTACTTCCTTGTCACCACAAGAAGTAAACTCAAGAATAGACATAGTTGACTACAGTAGAGAAGCCGGGTCTGTAATATTATATTTGTTTTCCTTACGTCTCCAGGGAGGTCTTCAGGAAGTTGCTGATCAGTTGGATTTGCAGAGAATTGGAAGGCAGCACCAGGCAGGCTCAGACTCACTGCTAACGGGAATGGCATTCTTCAGGATGAAAGAGGTAAGGCAAAGGTTTTTTGGGCTGAGGTTTGTTGAAAATTTATAGTTTCTCTTGGAAGTTGGTGATCACCTTGAAAGCAGTGGGTTTTTTTTTTTTTTGGTTTGTTTGTTATGCATATGTTCCGTATAATAGATGTGATTTGGGAGGCAAAGAAGCATTCTGAAATGGAGGTCACTCAGAAGTGTACTTGGTGTTCCTGGCACCTCTCATCCTTGCAATTATTTGCTTTTCTTCTGATTTCTATAATATGAACACATTTGTGAAACCACCCACTTATTTTATGCTAAGTTCTATTAATTATCAAATGTCCCACAGCTAACATCATATTCAGTGGTGAAAAGCTGAAAGCTTTTCCTCTAAGTTCAGGAACAAGACAAGGATGCCCACTCTCTCCACTTTTATTCAACATGTTATTGGAAGTCCTAGCTGGAGCAGTTAGGCAAGAAAAAGAAATACAAGGCATCCAAATCAGAAAGGAGGAAAACTGTCACTGTTTGCAGATGACATATATAGAAAACCCTAAAGACTCTACCAAAAAACTGTTAGAGCTAATAAACGAATCCAGTAAAATTGCAGGATAAAAAATTAATATAAAAAATATGTTGTTTCTATACACTAATAGTGTGAACTATCAGAAAGAGAAATTACGAAAACAATGTCATTTACAATTGCATCAAAAAGAATAAAATAACCTGGGGATAAATTTTACCAAGGAGGTGAAAGACCTGTATACTGAAAACTCTAAGACATTGATGAAAGAAATTGAAGAAGACACAAATAAATGGAAAGATATTCTGGGCTCATGGATTGGAAGAATTAATATTGTTAAAATGTCCATACTACCCAAAGTAGTCTACAGATTGAATGAAATCCTGATCAAAATTCCAGTGGCATTTTTCACAGAAATAGAACAAATAATCCTAAAATTTGTATGGAACCACAAAAGACTCCAATAGCCGAAGCAATCTTGAGGAAGAAGAACAAAGCTGGCAGCATCATGCTCCCAATTTTGCCCTCTGAGGTACCTTTGGCAATGTCTGGAGACATTTTCGGCTATCATAACCTGTGGGAGTGGGGTTGTGTGCTACTAGCCAGGTATGCTGCTGAACATCCTACAGTGCTACAATACACTGGACAACCTTCCTCACGCCCCAGCAGAGAGTTATTCTGCTCAGTAGTGCCCAAAAGGGTGAGATACCTTGCTGTGTATGTGCTTCCTGTCCATTTTCTCACTTGTAACAACCTATTATTATATTACCCATTTTATGGATAGGAAACTGTGGCTTTAGGAGCGTTGAAGTGGTTTTTCTAAGATCACACAGTGAGTCAGTCTGAGTCTAGAGCTCGAGCTCTTCACCATTGCACTGCCTGTTAAAGAGAAGGGAGGAGATAGAGGCAGTTGTATTAAACAGCAACAGCGGCACAGGAATCCTGGCAGTAAAAACTCATGGAAAGTGGAAGTCTATTCAGAAAGGGGAGCCTATGTAGAGGGAAAGGAGCATGAAAAGACTGTAGGAAAGGTTTGGAGCCTTTCTTTATGAAGTTAGTTTCTAGTTGGCTAGGTTTTCAAGGCTTTAAGAGAGCTGGGAGGTGCTGATGTAGTGTTGCGGCTTGGCCTGATTCTTGGCATGACTCTTGGCATGATTCTCACCAGGGGTTCTCTGTCCTATTCTGCAGTTGTTTTTTGAGGACAGTATTGATGATGCCAAGTACTGTGGGCGGCTCTATGGCCTAGGCACGGGAGTGGCCCAGAAGCAGAATGAGGATGTGGACTCTGCCCAGGAGAAGATGAGCATCCTGGCCATCATCAACAACATGCAGCAGTGATGGCGGCAAGGCTCTGCAGGGTGGGCCTGGTCCCAGAGTGGTGCTTCATGTGCTGACTGTGTGTACTTATCTTCCTGCCCAAGAGAAAAGGCTTCTTTTGAGCAAACTGTACCTACCATCTGCGTTGACAGAAAGACTTTTGTTTTACTGAAGACAAAAGATGTCTTTATTTTAGATCCAGAAGAACGGAGTTTGCTCTGAATTTGTAAACACGTCTTCCCTATTCCTCATCCCTAAGCCTCTCTTCTCCAGTTGCCTCCTGCCACCAGCATCCATGGCTCATTTGACACCTTCTAAAATCCAGGACAAGTCAGAAACAAACTAGTAAAATGTATATAACTCTTACCTGTGTCATTCTTTTTCTTTTAAATTTGTTGCTAATCTCTGAGGATGAAGATGTCTCGCTGAATCTCAGCTGAGCTGAGGGCTTCAAGGGAAAGTGGAACCAAGTGGTGGTCTTATGAAGTGGGTTATAGATGTTGAGCCTTTCCTTTCCTTTCGTTTATTTTGACCCTTCTCGAGGACATTTGCTTTCCTCACACTTTGTTGGTCTTTATGTATTATTCCGTGGAAATGAATTACTCAGTGCTGAAATACGAAGACCAGATAATGAAAACTTTCCTTAAAAACAAAATTCTACTGAATCTGTCTACCCTTTATTCACAAGGAACTCCAGAATGGGTGTTAAGTTAACCACTTTCTTTAAGTCTGTGTTCCATTGTGCCACTGAGATTTGCTGTCACATGTGCATCATTTGAAATCATTTTAAGTTTTCATTTCATAAAATACCTTGGATTTGATCCCGAAGGAAATTACTAAGAGCAGGTTTTTGATCATAAGTCTGTTACATTTTCAGTAATGTGATTTCAGATGGTCATCTGTATTCTCTTGCCTTTCTTCTGTTTTCCCTGCCTTTCCTTTTCAGCAAACTGAGGAGAAGTTAGGGAGATGGATTATGGTGAGTACCAGAAATGTGAGTCTTTTAAAAGTTATAGTGGTTACATGTAAACAGGACAGTAAGGAATTTGGCTTATAGGGTTCTCTTGGAGTAATATCCCACAACTGGGGTAGGAAGCTCAGGACTGTGATTTTTTTTTTTTTTTTTTTAAACTAGTCACTTAAAAAGTACACTGTATTTTTTTGGAATTACTACAGTATGGACAAATTCAAAAAGCCAAAAACTCCTTTGGAATAGTGGAAATGAAAACTGGTAACTCACTGAAGTGGTTGAATAGTCTTGCATATTAAAAGCTTATGGAAAACTCAATTTAAAATGATTCAAAAATGTCAAATATTATAAGCTGGTATTTAAGATGCTTGTAAATATTATTTATGTTTTTAATTTTGTAAAATAAAGATTTCTTTTTAACCACTGGCATGAAGGTTTGGTCTTTCAAAGCTCTGAATTGCTGGCTTTAGAAGACGGTTGTTCGCTGTCAGTGACATGGAAGCATCTTGTCTGTTCCCTAACTCTTGCCTCCATTTTCCACAAGTTGGCTTGCATACAAAATGTCTCACTTTGTAGGAAGCTTTTAATGAGCAGCTGTGTAAACGGAATTGTCTCTGTACTTCATATGCCTCGCTGATTATTGGGCCTTACTAGGAAATCAGTTTTAATTATACTTCCTGGTGCTACTCCATTATATACGGCAGATTTACTTATTAATTAGTAGACTTCTTTTGGATAAATTGAATGTCTGATATCCTAGACTTGGTTCAGGACTTTGTTTCCAATCCTTTCTATTGGCCCAAAAATGTGGGGTTGTAAGAAGTCAGGTACAGGAGCAGATCTAGGATTTTGACTGGGATGTTCACATATTGGAAGAGATATATTTATTGTTAAGATTTGTGGTAAAGCAGCATAGGTCAGTGGTTCTTAACCAAGGTGCTTTAGCGTGCTGGTGACTGTGAGCCCTACACATATATCCTTAACAAATTTGGATTAAAATAGGTGTTTATTTTTGCCACAGTTGACAACGGGCTTATTGACATGTCAGGAGAAATGTTGAGAGGAAGGGTTGAGGAACTGAGTGTTGAGTAGGGGTGTGCTCATTGCATGGGAGAAATAAGAAACAGCTTATTAAAGTGGTGCTAAAGAAGGGGCACAAGTGTAGTAGAACTGTAAAGGACTTTGCCTTGTATATATATATATATATATGAGTGTGTGTAGGGCTGTGTTAGAGGTCATCCTCAGAAAGGGACAGTCCTGAAGAGTGACCAAGAGAATACTAACTATGGGTGTAATTCAGCCCCTCCATACATAGTAGTCTCCCCTTATCTGTGGGGGTTATGTTTCAAGACCCACAGTAGAGGCCTGAAACCATGGGTAGTACTGAGCCCTATAATGTATGCTCTGTGTTTTTCCTGTACTAACAGGCAGGTAGTATATACAGCATGGGTATGCTGGACAAAGGGATGAGTCATGTGCTGGGTAGGACGGAGTGGGACCGCCGTGAGATTTCATCATGCTACTCAGAATGGCCACAGTTTAAAACTTATGAGTTGTCTATTTCTGGAATTTCCCATTTAATATTTTTGGACTGCTGTTGACTGGGGGTAACTGAAACTGTGGAAAGTGAAATCGTTGCTGACGGGGGTGCTGTTGTACTGCCAGATGTTCTTGAATTCCTGTGTTCTGCTAACGCAGTAAGGTCAGCTACCAATCACAAGCCTTAGTTGTCAGCCAGTGCTGGTATCAATGAGCTCAGTTTAGAGTCTTTTAAGTCTAAGCTATTAATGAGCATTCTTTCAGTTTCCCAACTTATTCAGTTGAAAGTTTCCATTATGTACCTATTAGATACTAGACACTCTTAAGTGAGTGCTAGGGGTAAGATAGTAAAGGGAAGACATAATCTCTACCCTCAAACAAGAGTGTACATGTTTATGATCAGGCAAAGCATTTATAAAGGTAGCTTGTGTTTAAGAATGTAACACTTCAGGTGATTTAAAAAGTTTCTCCTCTTTGGGCGAAACCTGCATAGGCTTTAGAGATTATCAACAATCAATCACTTTGCAGGTGTTAGTTCTGAGTAACTACTGCTGGCTTTTCATGATCTTTCCCTCCAGTAGGAAACCACAATTGAGTCCAAAGTCAGATTTCATTGTGTTTAAGTGTAGAGTTGATTGAAACTTGACTCTCATTTGTATTATTTGGATCACTGCAGAAACATATAGGGATCAAAGTGAATGTCTGGTGAGGTGTAAATGCAGAGGTGAAAGGTGTTGGATGTTTTGAATTTGGCACAGTTTCTTAGAGGTCCTTGAAAGTTCACGTGCAGAGGGTCTGGTAGTGTCCTTTGTAAACTTTAGTGCTGCCGTATTTCTGAAGGAGCTCTTGAGCCTGTTGCTGCATTTCCTGGGTCACGAAGCCAGAATATTGGGACCCGATGTGAAGCAGGATGAGGCAGCACTCCAGCACATCTGGGAAGGGCCAGGTCTGAAAGATGACACGGGGATAAACAAGGAAGCATTTGCAAAAAAAAAGCTACAAACACCTGCACAGAAGGCATGAGTGCCTCAAGTCTTATCTCATGACACTTCTCTGGCACGGTTGAGCCATTTCTCTCCTAAGACTTCATCAGTTACTCTAAGGAGAGATGATACTCAAAACTGAGATGTCCCTCTCAAATGATACAATCTTTTCCTAGAGCCCTATTCAGATGAATTTAAAACATGATGCTTCTGTTACTACTAGGGCCACATCAAAATATACCTATCCATTTGTAAGCGATCAAATACATGGTACCAACTGTAATTTTACTTTACCTCATAATTAGAAAATTTGTTAGATTTCTCTGAAGGCTAGGGTATAAAATTGCTTGTGGTATCAATAATTCAAACATTTTAGCTCACCAAAGGCAACTGGATCTTCAATTTTTAAGCACATACAAATGTGTACAGATTTCAGATGACATTAAAGAATTTGGTGTAGTCAATTGATAATATAAAAAGTAATGTTTTACCAAATGAACTGCTATATAAATCTTACCTTAATACTCTCAGGAAACTTAGCTATTCTCTCATTGGCCTCTGTAATCCTTTTGGTTAATTCAGGCAAAGAAACTGGTTCATTTTTTTCTTCTTTACTAGTGCTAATAATAATAAAAAAAGTACAAGTTATATGTCTTGCCCCACATAACTTTTTTTTTTTTTTTTTTTTTTTTTTTGGCGGTACGCGGGCCTCTCTCTGTTGTGGCCTCACCCGTTGCGGAGCACAGGCTCCGGATGCGCAGGCTCAGCGGCCATGGCTCACGGGCCCAGCCGCTCTGCGGCACGTGGGATCCTTCCGGACCGGGGCACGAACCCGCGTCTCCTGCATCGGCAGGCGGACTCTCAACCACTGTACCACCAGGGAAGCCCCCCCACATAACTTTTAAATCTATTATCCTGTAAATAAAATTACTTTGTCACCTGGGTCTTTATCTCTTATCTTTAAATACAAGGGCTAAGAGAAGGGAATTTAATGGGATGTGATATAAAATTTTCAAAATGCAGTATTGTTCCTCACCACTTTCCAAATCCCCACTTCTTAGACATAGAGCTCCAATGAAAATTAAGGACCTTTAGGGGATTCAGTCTGCAGCCAAATGCAAAGGGCCTGGATTTCTCTGGGGAATGGGTTAGACAGAGCCGGGGTTCCTACCCTCAGGGTATATGGATGCACATTTTTCTGGGAAGAGTGTCTTAAGCTTCTCAAAGGGGCCCTCTGATCCAAAGGTTAAGAGCCGCTGGGTTAGAGAACTTTTTTGTGTTTTCTTGTTACTAGAACCAAACATAAAGTGCTGCCTAGAGTGTGGTAGCTCACTAGAGAAGTAACTCAAAACTCTGACTCAAGATTTCACTCGTAGTATTTTTAGAGCAACAAATGTAACTTTAATTTTTAAAAGTTTAGTAATAATAGCTGTAAGTTTATTGACTGTGCTAGTTACTATATTTTAGGCCCTGTGCTGGGGGGGGACATAATCAAGGTAAAAGGTACTCGGCATAACAACTAATCAGTAACTGTTAATCACTGCAAATGCCCATAGCGAAGTGCCCTGTGATAATGCAAAAGGGCTCTAAAGTGATTAATAATCATCTATATCTACCTGGCCCTTATTTTCAATGGAAATGATTAGGATGCTGCAGCAATCTGATCATTTGGGATTTTTTACAGTTTAGTGTGTAATTCTGTACACTACCCTTTTTGTGTATTTTTTGGGATAGTACTGAACAATTGGAAAACAATGGTTTTGGGAATTTCCTGGCAGTCCAGTGGTTAGGACTGTCTGCTTTCACTGCCGAGGGTGCGGGTTCAATCCCTGGTTGGGGAACTGAGATCCCATAAGCCGTGTGGCACAGCCAAAAAAAAAAAGAAAATCAATGGTTTTCATTAATGATGCAATAATGCAACTCCCTATTTTACATGATTGACTATTTAGGAATCTATTGCACAAAAGTAGGGTTTTATTGTACTGTTGTTATTAACAGTATTTGTGATTCTGTTTAATTCTCAAAACAAGCAAGGATGGAGTTGGTACTCCATTTATGGATGAGGGAACTAAAGCTCAGAGACATTAAGACTCCTGCCTGAGGTCACTGAACAGGGCCAGGATTGGAACCCCACATCTGACTTCAAAGCCTGTGCCTTAATGACTGTATTGTGGTGCTTCCCAGTGACCTGATCAATCTCATCAAGTACTATGTGAGAATCCAGCAGGGTATTTTAGTTCCATGTTGTATTGAATCAGTACTTACCACTGGTTCTGAGGACTAGAGAGGGACTGTTCTGCTTCCTGTTCAGGTTCATTCTTATCAGGGCCATTTGCTGTGGATTTAGAAAGTTGACTCTTCTGGTGTTGGCGGATCATTTCTGCCAAGGTCTCTTGGACTTCAGCAATGGTTCTCTGTGCATTTTGGAGACCAGCGTGCTTTTCTGAAAAGAGCTCCTTACAAGCGTTCAGCATTTGCTCACCTTCTTCTGTGAGTCTCACGTCTAGTTCTAGAGTCCTGCTTGGCTCTGGCTGGGAAGCTTTGGGGTCAGTTTCTTCAGGGCTGACATTGTCAAGCTGTTGGCTCTGCTCAACAGAGGTTGTCCTTCTGTGAGCAGCCCTTACCCAGATGCTGGATTCGGGGCAAGGCCCGGAGAGAGACCACCAGAATTCATATAGACGTCCATAAATAAAAAAGGCCTCCAAACTTTTGAAAGCTGGTGTGGTGGGGGACTGATGGTCACCCAGTTTGTCTCTTAGGTGGTCACAGCCTAGGAGAGAAGAGGATTTAGGGTTGTTCATTTCTTTATCTGTCAGAAATCTGGCTTCCTGCCTGCATGTTGTTTCCTATCACCCAAGAGGCAGATCAGATCCCAAGAAACAGAACAGCAGTGATCCATGGGACCACATGCTGTCCACCAGAAGCCAACCAGAGCTAAACATTTCTTGGCCTAAGGCAGTGTCCTCATTGCTACAGGCCATTTAAAGCATGATAGAAAAAGTATTTCATCTGTCCCACTGAAGGCTCTGGGGGTAAGATCCCACTGTGTCTCTGAAAAACCACAGTGTTTTAGGTTAGTGACTAATTGTGCAGCTCAAGGAATGTCTTCTCCATTCTTAATTACTTGTGAGCACATTGCTGTTTCTCTAGAGCTGTGTGTAGGAAAGTATATAGGAGGCAGTGAGGTAGGTAGGTAGGACCAGGTAAAGGAAAACAGCTTAGTCATTCTGGCTACCTCTTAAGGAGGTTGGGTAAGAGAATTCAAACTTCCTACTATATGACGCACTGGCCCATGTCTGTCTTTCAATAACCTATGTACTCCTGGTGCCACAACACTGGCGGTGGTTATATCATCCTTTAGTGGGTGTGCTCCAGCAGAGCTGGGGGTCTTTTACCCTCCGGAAGAAAGGCTGAGTGCACTTCCTGCATGATGGTGAAGTTTCCTGAGTTGTAGCTCCGGATCACAGCCCGAAGCAGTCCTTCCACAGCTGCGTCCCAGGAGGCCACCTGCTGGCTTAGCACTGCCAAGGTCAGGTCATGGCAAATGTGAAGCAGGAGCTGGAGAGAGGAGCCAGAGTCTCAGTTAAACATCCTCTCACATCAGGCACTGGGAATGACACCAGAAATGTTCCTATTAACTGCATTTGGGAAGTACACACAGTCCACAATTAAGAAAGGTCCTCCTATCTCCACCACCCATTTTTGCTTCCTCATTGGAAACTTTCATATTTAGTTGTACAGCAACATACACTGTCTGGTGTTAAAGTCTGTTCATGCTAAGAAAATGCCTTGACATTTGCTAAGTGCAAATTAAAACAAAAAATTAAAATTAAAACAATTTCAAAAATTAAAAATTAAAACAAAAAGTGAGTTTCTCGAACTAAAAGCTGTAATTAAAAAAAAATCTGGAGTGTAATTAAGATTTATAATTTTTTTTTTTTTCTTTTTTTTGTGGTACGCGGGCCTCTCACTGTTGTGGCCTCTCCTGTTGCGGAGCACAGGCTCCGGACGTGCAGGCTCAGCGGCCATGGCTCACGGGCCCAGCCGCTCCACATGTGGGATCCTCCCGGACCGGGGCACAAACCCGTGTCCCCTGCATCGGCAGGCGGACTCTCAACCACTGCACCACCAGGGAAGCCCCAAGATTTATCAATTTTAAATGTGCAATTTGATGAGTTTTGACAAATAAATATATGTGTGTGTGTATATATATATACACACACACACATACATATGGTATAACTACCACCAAAATCAAGACATAGAACATTTTCATTGTAAGATACTCCTTTGTGCCCCTTTGCATTCAACTCCCCTGTCCCCATCCCTTGGCAACCAGTGATCTAGTTTTTGCCAGTATAATTTCGGCTTTTCTATATTTCATATGAATGGAACAGTAGAGTATGTAGTCTTTTGTGACTTCTTTGACTTACCATAATGCTTTCAAGATTCACTGATACTCTTTTTGCATTAGTAATTTGTTCCTTCTTATTGTTGCATAGTATAGTTTTCCACTATATGGATATACTGCAGTTTGTATATCCATTCACCAGCTGATGGACATTTGTGTTGTTTCTATTTGGGTATTATGAACTAACCTGCTATGAACATTTCTGTACAAGACTGTGTAGACACCTGGGTTCACTTCTTTTAGTGAAATATCTAAGCATTGGGGTTGCTGGGTGTCATCGTGCACAGGTATGTTTAAGATTTTATAAATAATGATCACATAAGGAAGCCACAAAATAACACATGTGGTCTGATGCAGGGGCTGAAATTTTTGTGAGCTAGGGCAGGGAAATGGCACTGGGGAAGGGAACATGAGGGACTTCAACTTGATTCTTTCACCAAAAGCAAAAGAATATACAAAACAAAACCAAAAGACTCCATGAAGCAAAAATGACAAAATGTGAACATCTGTTAATTAATTCTAATTGATGAGTACCTATTATTATATTAGTTTCTGTGCTTTTGTTTTTAGACATTTTTCTTTTTCTTTTAGAAGGGAATTCTGATCGAAGACTAACTTTAAAGATAAAGGGCTCTAATTAATCTGAAGGGATCTTTCCAGGTTTCCTGGGCCTGGCTTAATCTTTTCTGAAATACAAACTGGCATTCTACATGTCTCCTTATTATACTAGACATGGATTAGAGAAGTCTTAGACTACTGAGTGATTAATATCAAAAGCTCATGCAGAAGGGGTACCTGTTTGGAGGGAGTGTTACTTGTAGCAGACGGGTACTTGATATCTTGCAGCTGCTGAAATGCTGCCTGGGACTGCTCTGGGGAGTTGAGGCTGAAGGCGCTTTTCCATACTGCAGTCACCCTCTCCACAAAGGGCCTTTCACTGCCTGCGGGCCACGCATTGTAAGAAGAGGAGCTTTTGCCCTCTGAAAGCTGCTTTTCCTCCAGGTGCTTGGACAGTAGCTCAAGAAGGCAAAACACCAATCTCTGACCCTGGAACCCAACAACAAAGGAGAGGAGCTGTTATGCAGGGAAATGCTCCATTATCTAGAGCTCTTCCCAGTCCCTCAGATTCTCCCCCTTTGCATTTGCAGCAGCCTTCCCCTCAGTGTGCTGCCAGCTCAGTGAGTCTTGTGGGAGGGGGAAAAGAGGTGATCTAACAGACAGTTTTTCCAAATGCCTTTTGGGGGATTCCTACCCACAGCTCTTGGAGCTCAAGCAACCATATTTTTTACTTTTTTTTCTTTTTTAGCAACCATATTTATAATATGACACCCCAGCTATAGCCCTACTCACTGAAATCTAAGCCACAGTGGCGCAGGCCAGCCACTTAAGACTTGTGGCCCAGTTTGAGAAAAGATGGGCTGGACTCATCTAGTTCTTTTCTCTGCCCAAACTTCAGATTAAGGCATACAGAAGTTAAAGCATCAGAGGCAGAAGGTGCTGGAGCAGACAAGCTGTGTAGATCTGAGAGCTGGGGGAGTGGTTAGGGGCTATATCCAAGTAGGTTTAACAGAGGGCATCAGCTGGAAGAGAAGAGAGCACAGAGAAAAGACCTAAAAAAAATCCTTACTTCTGCTGGGTTTTCAGTTGCCATGAGATTCCTTGTATATCCCTATAATATTTTCTCACTTAAGCTTGGGAAGGTCTGTTTCATATAGGCAGAATTACAGCTTACAGGTGAAGAGGTCTGCTACAGGCAGAGCACCGTGATTTCTGTTAAAGCCAATCCATCTTCTTCAAAGCAGACCCTCTTCCTCTTCATTTTTGTGCTGATGACATCAATGAAGAAACACAGGGGCTGAACTAAGGCTATTCGACTGCTAAGCAGTGGGAATTACTGTCAATAACCACATTATCCTTTACTCTGAATGTGGCAACTGACAAGCCACAGTACTTAAATGGGATAGTATGGCCAGGGCTTGCTGGACACTTCTAACGATACTTACCAAATTGGTACAGCTTGTGTAACTGGGTAATTCACTTGGAATTTGACTAGAAAAGGGTTTGGGGCTCATCCCTCTTCAAAGCAGGAGAGGTAGTAACAGACTAACCTTTAAACTTTCGTGGAGCTGCAGGGCTTCCTGGGCTCCCACCCAGTTCC
>NW_021146703.1:0-21994 GCF_002837175.3 Physeter macrocephalus
CCAGAGGTCAGGCCAGACCAGGCAGGCTACCCTAGGGAAGATCCATGGCTGGTTCAGATCAGATTGTTAAGAACTCGAGTCAGCTAGCTACCTTCCTCCTGCCTTTTGAGTCCTCAAAACTATGCAACCCTTGTCTCTATATCTCTCTTGTGACAATCAAAAAGGGAAACTGAGGCTGGGCTGAATCAGTAACCACAGTAGGCTTTAGTGATAAGAGCTGGCCTTTCCAGATCTCTGGGCCCCTGCCCATCTGTCTGCACAGCTCTCCTGGACTCTATCTTTTGATCTGTATCTCCCTGACTTGTTCATATTTTATTTATTTTATATAATTTTTTAGCCACCGCGCGGCTTGTGGGATCTTAGCTCCCGAACCAGGGATTGAACCCATGCCCACGGCAGTGAAAGCACATAGTCCTAACCACTGAACCGCCAGGGAATTCCCTCCCTGACTTGTTCATGAACTTGAGAGCACAAGGAGTCATTCATTTCTTTATCTCCAGTGTCAAGCACTGTGCCTGTTAAATAGTAGTCGCTGTGTCATTCATTCAATAACTCTACGGGTCATTGTTCTAAGTGCTGGGATACAAAGTTGAACAAGCCACACAAGGTCCCTACCCTCATGGAGCTCATATCCTAGTGAGGAAGACAGAGAGTAAAGATGTAAATCATGGGACTTCCCTGGTGGTCCAGTGGTTAAGAATCTGCCCTGCAATGCAGGGGACGCCGGTTCTATCCCTGGTTGGGGAACTAAGATTCCACATGCCGCGGGGCAACTAAGCTTGTGCGCGGCAACTACTGAGCCTGCGCCACAACTCGAGAGAGAAGCCCGTGCGACGCATTGAAGCCCATTGCGCCACAGCGAAAGATCCCGGGTGCCGCAACTAAGACCCAATGCAGCCAAAAATGAATAAATAAATATTTTTAAAAAGATGTAAACCATGACAATTATAAATAATGAAAAATGCTGTGAAGGAAATTAATGGGGGGAGGGATGTTACTTGAGAGATAAGGTGACAGGGAAGATCTGAGATCTAAGCTGAAACATGAAGGATGAAAAGAGCCCGACGGAGAATACCTTGCTTAATATACACGTGGCAAGAATAGATGGATGGATGGATGGACAGATGAACAGACAGACAAACCAACAGGGTAGATTCTGGTGTGAATGAGAGTCACGCTGTAGTACTCAGTCCCTAGTATGCTTAACACAAGAGAGGAGGGTGGGCAGGATGGGATGCAATGGGCCCCAAATTCCCAACCTTGCTCTCACCTGAGCGCGCATTGAACAAGCGGATTGGGTCCTAGGGGCCGCTGGGGGGCGACCGAGAGCTCATCCGTTTCCCTTTAAGGCCGGGGCGGAAGACTGCGGTGAAGGGCCTTTGTGTCGGCCGGAGAGAAATAGATCCGCCCCTTTAAGAGGGCGGAGACGCTGAGTGGCGGCGGCTTCGAAAGCGGCCTAGGACGCCAGCAGTCAGCTTCCCGACCACCCACCTTCGGCCGCCACCTGGGTTGCAAAGACGCCCCTCTCCGAGCTCGCCCCAGAGACTCTGTCGCCCGGACTCTGACCCTGCCACCTGGGCCAAGGCCGGGGCCCCGGTGACCCCTAGAGTCGGGATCTGCCCGGCGAAGCCTCGGCCGGAGACTACCGGCCGTCGCCATGGTAATGCCCTGCCTGGGACCACCCGGCCGCCAGGTCTCCAGGCCGCAAGGACCTGCCTTCCGGGTTCCAGCCCCTCCCCCGTGCGAGCTGCAGGGCCGGGTTAGGGTTTAGGGGAGAGCTCGGTGGGGTCGGGAGACCTGGGCCCTAGTCAGGGCTCGACATGGACACGCCCGGACCCCCAGGGAAGGTCTCTCCACTCACCTCCCTCTGGGCCTCAGTTTCCTGCCTCTTGCCTTCCATTTCATCTTGGAGGACTCCTGTTCATCCTTCCCGATGTGCTCAAACGTCACGCCTCTTGGGCCCTCCCTCTCCCCATAACCCTTGCAGTCTGATCCTTGACATTCCGGGATAGGTCTCCCTAACTATAGCTCTTGCTGCTCTGGCGTCTGGGGTTAGGCACAGCCCTTGACTCTAGGAGTGACACACTTTTAATGTTGGCCACAGCAGCCCTGCTGCCCAGAAAGAAGGAACTGAACTGTGGACTGGGAGGCATCCCACCCTCCTGGGACCCTAGCTTTTGGGTGTTGGATTAGATAAAAGCCACTGGCTTGACTTTCAGAATCAAGGCCACTAGGCTGGGCATGCTTGGATTTATGGGAGTGTCCCTTATGTTTGACAAAGTTTCCAAACGCCAAACCTTTGGGATGTTGCAAAATCCTTAAGCCCACTGCACAGTGCTGGGTCTAAAGAATGACGCAGGCTCCTGTGGGCAGTCTTCTCTTTGCTTCCTCCCTCTTATTACAAGATTAATGCAAATGGACCTGAGTGAATTATTTTATAAGAAAGGATTTTAAGTCATCTAAGTCTTTAAGTAAATCCCATCTCTTCTCTCCTCATCCCTTATTGCTCCCCCCAACACTAGCAGAAAAACAAACAAACAGAAAACACTAAACCTGATGGTCTTGTTAGAATTGGGAAAAAGCAAAGTGAGGACAGAATGTACTTGCAAACGGTATTTCTCCTCCAACCTCAATTGCTTTGTTTTCCTTTCAGGCATGCAGTCTGCAGAAGCTGTTTGCTGTGGAAGAGGAGTTTGAAGATGAGGTAAGGAAGTGTTGGTGAACAGAGATGGCAGAGAAGGTCTTAAGATGTAAACACCCAGGCCCAGAACCCAAGTTTCCTTTTACTTGACATGTGTATCTTTTTTTGTCTGTGACAGGTTGAGAAATGATGAGAAATGTAAACAACCCTCTTAACTGTCTTAGAAACAAATGAAAAACCAGAAAGATGAGCTGCTTAATTGTCATACCTTTAAATTATAAGGGCCCTTGCCTGGAAGCTGTGTCACGTGGATGATTGGATTCACCTTCACGATGACATACTTTTTTTATATATATAAACTTATTTATTTATTCATTTATTTTTTGGCTGCGTTGGGTCTTCGTTGCTGCAGGCGGGCTTTCTCTGGTTGCAGCGCGCGGAGGCTGCTCTTTGTTGGGGTGTGTGGGCTTCTCATTGCGGGTGCTTCTCTTTGTTGTGGAGCACAGGCTCTAGGCATGCGGGCTGCAGTAGTTGTGGCACGCGGGCTCAGTAGTGGTGGCTCGCGAGCTCTAGAGCGCAGGCTCAGTAGTTGTGGCACATGGGCTTAGTTGCTCTGCTGCATGTGGGATCTTCCCGGACCAGGGCTCAAACCCGTGTCCCCTGCATTGGCAGGTGGATTCTTAACCACTGAGCCACCAGGGAAGCCCCACGATGACGTACTTGATGTGGGAAGAAAGTTTAGGGAGAGTCAGCGACAGCACAGTTACTGGACAGCAGGAGACCCGGGGTCACCAACTGGCTACCTGAGCCAGGGAAAGTACTGCATTCTGTGGCCTTCCATTATCTCTCCTATCACATTTATGGCCGTTCTTCTGCCATAAACATTCTTCCCTTCCCCCCGTCTCCTCAGAAGATGACACGTTAGACTAGATCTGAAGCTGGCATGTTAGAATCACCTCTGCCGAGGCCCTACCACACACCAGTTACATCAGAATTTCTGGGATTGGGCCCAGGCAGGGGTATTTCTAATCTCTGGGTGCAGCCAGAGACCACTGAACTAGTGATCGCACAGCTGTCTTCCCACTCAGATCTAACAGATATAGTTTCATCTAGGAGGCCCAAAATTGCTATCTCAAATCCTTTTCAGAAAGAAACAGGATTTAAGTGAGTAAATCTCCAAAAGGTAAATTAAATTGCTTAAGAATACAGCACCAGGGACTTCCCTGGTGGTGCAGTGGTTAAGAACCCGCCTGCCAATGCAGGGGACACGGGTTCCATCCCTGGTGCGGGAAGATCCCACATGCTGCAGAGCAACTAAGCCCGTGCGCCACAACTACTGAGCCTGCTCTCTGGAGCCCACGAGCCACAACTACTGAGCCCGCGTGCCACAAATACTGAAGCCCACGTGCCTAAAGCCCGAGCTCCGCAACAAGAGAAACCACTGCAATGAGAAGCCCGCGCGCTGCAACGAAGAGTAGCCCCTGCTCGACGCAACCAGAGAAAGCCCGCGTGCAGCAACGAAGACTGAACACAGCCAAATAAATAAATAAATAAATAAATAAATAAATAAGAATACAACACCAACAGCCAGGATGGCCTCCTGACTCCAGTCTAATGTACATGGAAACTATTAAACTACATTTATAGAATAGAGTTGCTCTAATTTATCAATGACGAGCCATTCAAACCTACTTTTTTGTCTCCCAGTGATTTGCTTTAAAAATCACATTTAGAATTTGTCCAGATGTCTAATTGGTGCCTAGTGAGATGGTGAATGCTGCACCAGGGACCCTTCTGGCAGCCACAGTCCCACACTTCCCTTCCTTTGAGGCTTTTGGAACCTGAGGTTTGAAGGGGAAAACAGACCTTCCTCAGACCTCTTAAAATTCCATCTCTGGCTTGTCTCATTCATTGAGGCCCCAAGACATAGTGACAAAGGCACTTATGGGTTCCAGTCCTGGTTCTGTGAAGTTACTTAACCTCTCTGAGTCTCCATTCCTGTATCCATAAAACAGGGACAATAATAGTACCTATTCATAGGGTCATCCTGAGAACTCATGGAGAGAACTCTGGTAAAATGTTTACGTGGTACCTGGCACCCAGTGAGGTTTTTCAAATGTTAGATGTCTTGTTATCACGTGGGGTCTTGATTTTTGTTTTTACAAATAATTCAAAATTTCCAGCTTTGTCAAGGAGATATGCGTCCTTGTCTTTGTCTTTCAGCTTTGGAGATGTGTAATTATGGGCTGAAAAAAATGACCCTCCTGGGTCTTACCAGGTCATGGTAGGACTGCTAGGCTAGTAATGGAATTAAGAGTGAAGGACTCTGACAGCTCAAGTTTCTGTTCCATGACCAGTCCCTTTCCCCCTTCCCAAGACAGATGACATCATGTCTGAGAGTGAGCTCTTCAGCGGAAAAGGGCTCCATCAACTCCCAGGGTCATCAGGATTTTATTGCTGCTGTAATTATAATATTATTATTACTAAGTCCTAAGGTAGTCCTGTTAGAGTGTGCTACTCTCCTGATAATACACGAAGCAAGAAGGATCCTTTCTCTAGCCTGGACAGTCCAGTCCAGCAGCAGGGGGTGGGGGTGGAGGGGACCTTCCTGTCAGTTAAATCAGCAGTTCTGACACCTTCGGAACTGGTCTGTTGCTCTTGAAGGTGTCACTCTCACCTTGCTTCCCAACTGGAATCCATACTTAATTTACCTTGCTTGAAAAGCTATATTTAACTTCTGTCTATTTTGCAGGCTCCAAGGACTCTCTGGCTTACTGAAGACTAAGTGTATGCATGTGCGCGTGTGTGTGTGCCTGTGCGTGTGTCTGTGTGTGTGTGTCTGTGTGTGTGTGTGTGTGTGTGTGCGGTGGGGGTGAGGAGTGGGTGGAGGACAGGCAGCAGCTCCAGATGGATAGATCCCTAGTGCACAGGCTCGACACCACAAAGCTAATTTCCTTGAGATGGGTGTGTGACCTTGGATGATTTGTGTGACTCCTGGGTGACCTGGTTCCTTTGCTTCTCCTACTGCTCCCCCAACTGCCACCACCACCCCTCCCCACCCCCCACCGGAGACTGAAGAAAGAGAGAAGCTGCCTGAAGACTTAGAATGCGTCTGGTAGAAGCCTCGTTGTGGGCTCCTGGGCAAGGTCAAAGGTGGTGAGAGAGTCCACCACTGCCTTTCACACCTTGGTTTCTTGTTTGCGAGCATCTGCACACACAGACACACCACATGCCCGAAACAGTAAAAGCAGAGTGTTTCTTGATTTCCAGATGCCAAGACCCGCTGTCTCTGCTTCTTTGTAGGATTTCTTGTTGGCTGTGGAGGATGCAGAGAACCAGTTTGCTGGCTCACGGCCTGTGAGTGCTGGGTGCCTGAGACCTGTCTCTTCCCGGCCACAGGAGGCCCAGCGACTGCCATGCCCCACTGCTCCTTCAGAGGCTGCGGGCCTGCCAGCCCTGGGACTCCGCCTTTCTAGCTCCAGCATGCCCAGGGCTGGTGGAGGTCCACCTTCCACAGGAACAGCTCCCCTAAGGCCTGTCTCAGTGTCCAGCAGCTGGACTGGCAGTCAGGGAAGAGTGACACTGACAGAAGTGCTCAGTGAGACCCCAGTAAGACCCCAGTCCTCAGTCTCCCACCCCCAGCTCACCTTCAAGAGCAAACAGCAGGTGATTGGTGGCTTTGAGGGGCCTGAACAAGATGAATTTGATAAGGTCCTGGCAAGCATGGAGCTGGAGGGCCCCGGCCTGGACCTGGAACTTGGAGTTAGCGATGAGGCCACAGGAATCCTGCCCACCTGGCGGCGGGAGGACTCAACGTTGGCTAAAAAGGCCCGGGCAGCTGATCTGAGCAGACCTTGCCAAAAGGGGCCCATGCCTGCAACCCACATAATTGGTATCCCGTCAGCCCGGGACGTGCCCCCGGATCCTGTTGTCCACTGTGGGACTCCACAGTCCCACTTGAGGCCGGGGGCCACGGGTAACCTTCCTGTCCCAACTGCCTCAATGGTTCACGGTCAGCAACCCCGTTGGGAAGTCTCTCCCGATGGTCCCCCTCCTCAAGCACCCCAGCCTCTCCAAGCTGCTGGCAGGCTCCTTCAGAGCAACCCTCAAAATCATTTCCCTGGTCAGCCATTCCAGTCTCCAACTGCCTGCTTAACTGGCAAACCTCATTTTCTTACACCACGAACTCCCAACTCAAGCTGTGCTACTCCCTCAAGGACTATCTCTGGATTATTTCCTCGGGGGCCCTTCCAGCCCCGAGCTCCAGCATCTTCTGTCGAGTCTCCTGTCAGCACCCTGAAGGGCCCCCGTTCTTCCCCGGTCCCTCAAGCCGCTCTGCAGACACCCATCGTCACGAACCACCTGGTGCGGCTGGTCACTGCTGCCAACCGGACACCCCAGCAGCCCACCTGCACCTCCACCCGCACCAAAATGCGCCGCTTCCCCGGCCCAGCAGGGCTCCTGCCTCACCAGGTGAGTGACAGCTTCTCTCTGGCCAGAGCTGGAGCTCCCCAGGCTGCTGGGGGCCCAGGAGAACAGCAGAGTCCCAGAGGATCTTCACGCCCCCCAGGAAGGGGAGGAAGGAAGTGCAGAGAGGGAGCGTTTCCAAAGCTGTGGAGAAAGTCAGAAGAAGTGGGAAGAACTGAATGCTTGAAAACCCACATGTGAGACAGATGCTTAAGGCTTGAGAGTGTCACAATTTCCATAAGTTTGTTGAACATCTACTGTTTCCTAGCACCAGGGCAGGAAGATTCTTTCACTTATATTTGCTAAGGACTGGTATGTGTTGGGCACTTTGCTTGGACCTGAGAATACAGAGATTAACATAGAAATAATTCCCGTCCTAAGGAGCTTCCAGGAGAGTGGAAGAAGCAGACACAAACAAACGATTACACATAAAAGGCACAGGGAGAGTAGAGGTCATTCCCTGGGTGCTGGGGAGACGCTGGGCTCCTTGGGCTTGCTGCGTGGGCTCTGGAGGGATGAGTAGGAGGTTTACGGAGGTGTGTGTCGGAAGGCTGTGTCCTGGAGGACATTTCAGCAGTGGAAAGACGGGAGAGCGTGTGCAAAGGCACAGATGCTCTGGGAGATCCACAGAATCACTGGTAGCTGGTGTGTGGGGTCAACGTGGGGGAGTTGGGGTTGAGCTGCGTGTGTAGATTTCGGCAGCAGTGGAGAGACAGGGTCCATCAAACTACTCTTGGATCAGATCCCAGATAATTGGGACTCCAAGGATCTGGTCTGGTTGTGATAGGTTACCCCCTTTCCTCACATTTGAAGGGTGTTTGAAACGATTCCTACCTGTTAACTTGCTCTTCCCTGGCACTTTAAGAGAAATCCAAGGAGACCATGTACATTCCTCCTGGGATGGGTCTCTGTAGGGAAGGAAGAGGTCCCTGAGAAGGGGTTTGGGGAAAGCTGTCCTTTTACTCACCTCAGGCCTCTCTATGCAAGTCATCGCCCCCTTCAGGAAGCCCTGGGGTTTGTTCCTGGGCCAGCTCTAGCTTCCTCACACTCCCAAAACGATCCCCAAAGCATCTTTTTTTAGCTGCCAACGAGGCTCCTGAGACTTCGTTAGGAGAGATGTACTATGTGTTAACTGTCCCTGATAGTTTCCTGAACTCATTATGTAACCCAGACAAGAAGCTGTACTTGTAAATAACAGCTGCTGAGCTTGCTCTCGCCTTCTCCTCCTCTCTCCCCTTGTAGCACAGTGGGAAAAATCTGGACGACATCATGGTTTCCACGCCCCAGACTCCGACTCATGGTGCTCTGGCTAAATTCCGGACAGAGGTAACTAATTCCATGCAAATGTTAACTTCCTGCGGATCATTTAAGAGTGAGGGACACCCCTACATGTTTCAGTAGCTGAGAATCAGAGTCTGTGCTGCTCGGCCTGTTCGCTGGGGTCACACACCACAGGGCATGTGGGGAGGTGGCAATTTTCCTGGCATAAAGTGAAGCCTATCCTGATGCCATAGGGGTGTGAACTGATACCATGAGTCCAGCCTTCTTTCCCAGCTAAGAAAGAAAGGCCCAGCTGGCTCCAGCTTCCGTCAGAGGAGGAGAGTGTAATAGCTGTCAGGAAATTGTATCTCAGGAACCCTGCCTTTCAGGTTTCTGGGAATCAAGCTGGGAAGGATCTGGCTTCATCTTGCCTCTGGTGGGTTCCCTCTTGGTGGGTGAGACCCAGCCTCCCTCCTCCCTGGGATTCTGGTTGACCTGCTCTGCTCCCAGACCCACTTTTGCTTTTAATTCTCTCTAGAAGTTTTTCTCTTTGCTGTAGCTCTGCAGATCCACCAGTCTATTTCAGCTCCAAAGCAATAAATACTCACCTGGATTCAAAGCATTTTTTAATATAAGAAGGTGAATAGTTAAAGCCAGAGGCCTCCCAAATAAAATATAATTGGTTTCAAAATTGCCTGGAAGCCTATAAATGTATGTGGGGGCTCCCTAGCCCTAAGACTTTGCAAGTCCATTGGAAGAGACAAGCATAGATAGCCTTTTGCATTAATGTAATTAAAGTCAGGGCCTGATTTAAAATAAACTGAGTTAAGAGTACCTTTGCTATTGCTTCTCAGTGAAAGATGTGCTATGCCACAAGGTTTCACACACCATTTTCTGAACTTGGAGATCCATGAAGGGAGAGAGTGTGGCCACCGTGCTGCAGGGAATTCACCCTTGCTCTCCCACCCCTCCATCCCAGCTCAGTCAAGGCCTCTGGCAAAGCGGACCTGTTAATGCAGGCTCCCCTTCTGCTCTGTTGTGCCAGATTGTTACTAGTTCCCAGGCATCGGTGGAGGAGGACTTTGGGCGAGGGCCCTGGCTGACCATGAAATCTGCTCTGGGCCTGGATGAGAGAGACCCTACCTGTTTCCTCTGTACCTACAGCATCATCATGGTGCTGCGGAAGGTAAGGGTCCTGGGTGCTGAGACCCAAAGGGAAGACCATTTTTATCCCTTCCACCAACCTCCTGCCCTGCTCCACCTTAGGAAAGGGGCTCTCTGTTTGCTCCCTGCTACCCCAGGCCTGTCTCTGAGTGGCAACATGAAGCCCCTTTGGTTGTATCTTCCACTCACCTGCCTTTTCACAGTATCTGGCATAGGTGGAGGTGTGGGTTACGGGCATGTCTCTGCACATCTGGGCCCTGAATGGGGTAAGGTAAACACACTGCCACCCCTAGAGCTCCCCGGAGGTCAAAGGTCACGTGCAGACTCATGTTAGTACAAGTGCTGACGTATTCCTGCCTGTGGCCTGTGTGATGGAGCTCTATGTGAATACATACACATAAACAAACAAAAGAAAGGAGGCAGGGCAGACAAATGAAAGGCCCGCCAGCTTTGGGTCTGCCAGAGGGAGATGGGATGAGCCCTTTAGACTGCCCCTGTGCCCTCTGAAAAGGAGGATCATCACCACAGCCGTGCTCTGTCCCCCTCCCACCCCGCCCCCCTCCCTGGGTTGCCCTGGCACGCTTGGGAACCTTACAGGTGGGACGTGGCTGGCTCAGCAAATGCCTCTCCTTGTAACCAGGCAGCCCTGAAGCAGCTGCCCAGGAACAAAGTCCCCAGCATGGCAGTGATGATCAAGTCCCTGACTCGGAGCACAGTGGACGCCAGTGCGGTTTTCAAGGACCCCACGGGTGAGGAGTTAAGTCCTGGGAGTGTCTGACGAGTGGCCTCGCTGAGGTCAGGAGGTGAGGAGGAGCCACCCTCTCCATTTGCAGTTAGGAAAATTGAGGCAGTCTGCAACCCCCTTCCCAGCCAGGGCCCAAACCAGTCGCTGTGCTGCCCTTGACCCTGATACTGATGGGCGGTGTGGTGTTTGCAGGAGAGATGCAGGGCACGGTGCACAGGTTGCTGCTGGAGACACGCCAGAATGAGCTGAAGCCTGGCTCAGTGCTGTTGCTAAAGCAGGTATGGGAGCTCCAGGTGGGGACCTGCTCTCCCGCTTCCCGCCCTGGAGAAAGCCCCGGGTTGTCTCTCTGGCTCCCTGCCCTCCCAGGGCCCAGGCAGAGAGTGGCTGCCCTAGTGCAAGACCCTGGCTCACTGGAGCCGAGTAAAGGCCTGACTGCCATCCTTCAGGGGGCAGATGCTGTGAGGGGCCGAGGATGGGGTACGCGGTTCTATGCTGGCAGCAGGGCTGCGGCAGGAGTGATTTCTGTGACTCTGGTGCAGAGGCTAGCAAGGGTGAGGCAGGCGGGACTGGGTGGCCGTCTGGCAGCACCTAGCGCTCTGTCAGGACATTGGACACCTTCCCCCCATTTCTCTACTCCAGATCGGAGTGTTCTCTCCTTCACTGCGAAATCACTACCTCAACGTGACGCCCAACAACCTGGTCCACGTTTATAGCCCAGATTCTGGGGATGGGAACTTCCTCAAGCCATCTCAGCCCTTCCCCAAGGTAAGAGGAGCAAGATGGAGTGGGGATGGGTAGAGCCGCTTTCCGCCGGGGTCTGCTGATTTCTTCCCCTCCTCTATCCTGGGGAGCAGGGATGTGAAGTGGACAGTTGCCCTGAGGTGAAAAGATGCCCTTTGGGGACAGGGCCATCTCCTCCTGTCCCTGGTCCAGCCACCTGCCAGATGGCACAGTAACAGGACCTAGAGGAGCAGCTGGCTTCTGGGTGGATCCCTGAGTGTCTGATGGCAGACCTGAACGTCAGAGAGCATGGGAGTCACTTGAGAACTGACCGAGTTGAGGGTCCACGACGGGGTGGGGCCCTCAGTGAGTGACTGAGGGTTGGATTTGCTGCAGGTGGCAGTGCAGAGAACAGACAGCCACAGATGGTCTGTCAGGTGAGCCAGCACTTGCTCTGCATCTTCCCTCCTGGTTTCCACCTCTGCTAGGTGAGGGGGCACCGGCCCAGAACTCCTTTGGGAACCAAAGGAGGCTGGGTTCCAGGCAGCTCCACTCCAGGGTGAGGGTGCAGGGCCCGGCCTTGACTCGACACACAGTGTCCCGTCTGTGGCCACCCCCACCTTCCTGGGATCCTGGATTGTCGTCATGACCTGGCCTGGGGGTCAGGAGACCTAGGTCGTGGCCCTGCTCTGCTGGAAATTTGTAACATGACCTTGGGCAAGTCCTGTCCCCTCCCCTGCTGTTGCTTTGTCTATAAAATGAGTGGGTTAGACTGGATGACATCTAGTCAAGTTACGTGTTTAGTTCTAACTTGCTGCGTCTCATCTTTCTCCCTAACCTTCTTCATTCTCTCAATATCACCCCACTTCTAAAAAAAGCATCTTGATTTCCATTTTTTTTTTTAATTATTTTTTTGGCTGCGTTGGATCTCCGTTGCTGTGCGTGGCTTTCTCTAGTTGCGGCGAGCGGGGGCTACTCTTCACTGCAGCGCGCAGGCTTCTCATTGCAGTGGCTTCTAGTTGCGGAGCGCGGGCTCTAGGGCGCACGGGCTTCAGTAGTTGCAGCGCGTGGGCTCAGTAGTTGTGGCTCGCAGGCTCAGTAGTTGTGGCGCACGGGCTTAGTTGCTCCACGGCATGTGGGATCTTCCCAGACCGGGGCTCGAACCTGTGTCCCCTGCATTGGCAGGTGGATTCTTAACCACTGGGCCACCAGGGAAGTCCCATCTTGATTTCCTTTTAAATTTCAAGTCACCCCAGGAATTCCCTGGTGGTCCAGTGGTTAGGACTCTGTGCTTCCACCGCAGGGGGCACGGGTTCGATCCCTGGTCAGGGAACTAAGATCCCGCTCGCTGCGAGGTGTGGCCAAAAAAAAAAAAAAAAAAAAAAAATTCAAGTCATCCATACTTGTTGAAAAAAATTGAAATGGTACAGAATAAAGCAATGTGAAACTGCCCCTTCTCCACTTCCATTCCCTAGGGCTAACCATGGTTAACAGGTTCAATTACTAATTTTAATTACCTGTTCATATATTAGCTAGTTTGGGGATTGTTAACGGCTCGTTTTTAATTCCAGGCTAACTCCTCAGCATAATTCTGAATGGCGTCTTCACTCTCTGCTCCAGTTACAGAGATTCCCTAAAACATCAGATACCAGCAGAATTAGAAAAGAAAATCAGCCAAAAGTTTTCTGTTTTCCTTTTATTTTTTTAACTGTCTGCTGTTTGGGGTGTTGGACGTTTCAGCTCTCTCCCCACAGCATGGGCCTGGGTGACTGGCCGCTGCGCTGCCACATTCCTCTCTCCTGTCTTTCCTGAGCCCCCACCTATTCCTTTGAGGTTGTTTGGGCAGAACTGTACAGAGGGATTTCAGGGGCACAGGTTTTGGTAACCAGATCCTCTGTCCCCAGGATCCAGGAAGCTTCCATGAAAGCCACCAGCATGAGACCGAGAAGCCTGGGAAAGGCCTCAGGATAGCACAGAACCCAGAGGCAGGGGCATCACCTGAGAAGGAACTCCCAGAATCAGGTAAGGCCGTCAGCCCACCCAGGAGCCAAAGAGGTTCTCCTTCTATTTCCTCTTGAATAGCTCAGCCAGATTGTTCTGGCTGCATCTTGTTCCTCCTCCCGTGAATCTTTGGATCTTACAGAATCTTAACAGAAGTCAGATGTGGTGTGTTCTCTGGCGAGGCTGCAGGCCACAAACTAATTAACACAAAGAATGTGAACCGAAGCTCCCCAGTTTCCAGGCCATGTGCTGTTAGCCACAGGGGGAGATGGACTGGTACCATCCTTGAGTCTTCTGTGGGCGGATCGCCAGACCTCAGAGGCAGATTTCCCCGTAGTGACTAAGCTCCAAGGCCCTCCAGGTGGTGCTGAGGGGTCAAACATCCATGTGGTTAGGGAGAGACCAGGATACAGACCTGAGAGGCCCAAATACAGACCTTTTAGGGGAGGGCCAACTTGTTCCTCAGGAGGCAGCCTTACCCAGGTGAAGCTAACACAGTCCAGGTCTGGTCCTTAGCTCTTTGATTCCATAAATTCAACCCTGTTTGGCCCCAAAGTTCATGGGGTTATGGATAGGTGTCTTGACGTTAACCAAATTCACAGTACACCAATGGATAAACCACAAAGCCCATTTCTTTATATTGTATGAAAAAGTATCTACCCTGTACGTTGGAATCTTCTCTAGAATCTTGCGCTGTCTCCTTGTAAGTCAGCTTGGTGACACGCCGAACCATCATCAGAAGGTGGCTGGTGGTCATAGTATAAGAGTGAGGCGAGTTGCCTGTAGAATGTGTGGTTGGTGTCATACCTCCACTGTAGGGACAGACCTGCCAGGCAGGCAGCTACTGGTGGTGGCCGGGCAGCGCTGGGAGACACAAATGCCGATTGCTACTATGATTCCCATTTTCCTAGGCTCACTCCCCTTCATTTAACCTCGTGTTTCTTCAGATGGTCACAGTGTAGCTAGTGATGGGCAACTTTTTTTGTTACAATCAAATTCCAGTCCTGCTTCCCTGAGTGCAGTGCTGGTCACCCTAATTAAATGTGAATGCCCCCAAACTGACTTCTGTCCTTCCAGCAGCAGTGTCCATGGAGTGCTCTGTGCCAGACTGGGAGCTGGCCTCTGCAGGTATAGTTTCCAGCCTGACTGACTCGAGGGCTGCCTGATCCCGTCCGTTCAGCGCGAGTCTTCTAGTTGGAAGCTATGGCTCTGGTGTCAAAGGGATGCTACTTGGGGAAGTTGTTGACCTCTTTAAACCCTGTTCTCTCAGGTAAAGCGGGGATTATAACACGAACTACCACGAGATGCCCTCTAAAGGGGCCCTGTGAGACCAAGATGAAGTGATGAGTATAACACGTGCAGCCCTGTGCTGGCACCCAGCATGCCCCCGGCACGTGTTAGCTGCCCTTGTTAACAGTCAGAGTAGCAGTAGGGCTTACTGAGGTCAGCTCTGTTTCCAAGCTCTCAGACAGAAGCACCCCATCCAAGAACTGTAGTCGGGGACAGTTACTTTTGTCCCCTCTGCCCACAAGGCACTTTGGGGGAGGGGACGATGATGTCTCCCACTCTGCACATGAGAAACCAGGTTAATGAACTGTGTGATTCTGAACACATCTAATGACTCTTCCTGGCCTTCTTTCTCCGTCTGGCCAACGCAAAGGTTGCACTAGGGGACCTCTGAAGCCTTTCTGCTCAGGCACCGTACCTCTGGATGGAAAGCGGAGCCATGAAGGCCCGGGGGGAGCCTCTTTCTTAGCAAAGTGGCCCGGGCGTTTTGCCTCTGCCCTTCGTTGTGTGTGGCTATGTGGGGGGCAGAGGGGAGGTGGAAGGCGGGCCGGCCTCAGGCCCGTCAGTGTGGGTGCTGGCCGGGAGAGCCACCTTCCTGACAGCCCTCCCGAGGGGCGGGAGCCCTGGCTCTGAGTCACATGGAGCCCTAATATTATCACTAGGTCTCCCCGCCCTCTCTTTCCCCCACCGCAGATGACCTAGATGGACTCCTGAGTGAGCTCCCTGAGGACTTCTTCCGTGGGACCAGCAGTTGGGACTCCCCCAAGGCAGGGCACCCCCCATGAGCCGGCAGCCTCTCAGCACCCAGGCAAGGCTCTGGTTGTGTCTGATCACGTCCCGGGGAGAGAGGAGGACCAACACAACTGGGAAACAAAGTTCTGGGACTTCTCTGGCTGCTCCCACCCTGGACACTTACCCTGAGAACGCCCTCGTCCCTCGGATTCTGCAGTGCCGTCACTTTGGGTCTTCCTTTGGCGACCAGAACTCTGCCCAGGATCAACTCTCCAGCTCTACTGTCCTCCAAGCCCTCGGGTGCACATCCCTTCTCCTCCTCCAACAGGGAAGGTGTGCTGTTCTCCCACCTCAGCTTGAATTTAGAGGATGCTGGGCCTGGTCCCTTTACTCCCTAGTCCGCGGGCAGCTGAGGAGCTGAGAGGAGCCGCACCACAGCAGTGGCGACCTGTCCCTCTGGACAAGGAAGGAACGCTCAGACTTCCCTCTGCTTCGTCTCTTGAGGCCTGTAGCTGGCCAGCTCGCCTGTGCCCAGGGCTCCCAGGAGCGGGGGCAGGAGTATGGCTGAGGTGCCTTATTCTGAAATAAAGCAGCCGCCTGCTTCACCCACCTCCCTCTCGTTTCCAGCCTCGCTGCTCCTTGTTCTGTCTGCCCTGCCTGTGGTACCTCGGCCAGGGCAGAGCCAAGCCACTTGTTTTCTCTCTCTCTGTCTCTCTCTCTCTCCTTTTTTTTTTTTTTTTTTACTATAAACATTTTCTTGTAGACAGTTTCAGATTTATAGAATTATTGCAAAGACGTTACAGGGAGTTCTCATATGCCCCACACCCAGTCTCTGCTATTGCTGCCATCTTACATTAGTATGGTAGATTTGTTGCAACTAAAGAACCAGTATTTATACGTTATTATTAGCTGAATCCCATACTTCATTCACATTACTCAGTTTTCCCCTGATGTCCTTTTTCTCTTCCAGGATCTCACGCTAACATTTAGTCATCGTGTCCCTTTAGGTTCTTCTTGGCTGTGGTAGGTTCTCCAACTTTCCTTGTTTCTTAATGACCTTGGCAGCTTCGAGGAGCGCATGTCCAGCATGTTGTCGGATGTCCCCCTATGGGAATTTGCCTGGTGTGCCTTCATGATTAGACTGGGGTTATGTGTTGGGGGGCGGAAGACCTCAGAGGTAAGGTGCTTTTCTCATCACATCATAGCAAGGGTTGGTGTGGACCTTGATCACCTGGCTGGAGGAGGGGTTGTCAGATTTGCCAGATCTCTCCACTGTCAAGTTACTCTTTTTCTCCCTTTACGCACGATACCCTTTCGAAGGAATTCACTCTGCTTCCCACACTGAAGGGCAGAATAGCTACGTGCGTTACTTGGAATTCTTCTGCAGGGGAGATGGGTCTGTTTTCCCTTATCTTTTGTTCAACCACCCGTTTATATCAGTATGGACTCACGGGTATTTATTTTATACTTTGGGTTAGAGTCACCTACTACTTTATTTATTTTGTTGCCAGGCAACTCTTCACCACTGTAGCTTCTCTGTACCACTTTTCAGGCAAGAATTGGACAAGGGTCATGGGTGGGGTGTAAAAGGTCTGATTATACCAAGTTGCCAACCAACCTTGTTTTCCTTTCTGGAATGAAGGGAGGAAAGGAAGATTCTCTCAACACGTGGTTGAGGGGGTGTGGGTTAAAGAGCCCAGTTTGACAGCCAGCCTCACCTGCCTCTGCCTCAGCCTTCACCAGGCAGCTGGGAGTCAGGACCTCCAATGGGCTTGGTACGACTCTGGGAGAAGGTGTTAGTCTCCCTTTTTCCAAAGAAAAGCTGATCCCACGGATCCCGGTCTCAGAGCTGAAGTGAGCAAGTACCTTAGGAACTCCATGTTCAGCTGGCTGCTGGTGGCAGTGGGGCCCTGTTCTAGAAGGCTTCTGTGGCCCAAGCCCAGGAACAAGAAGGGGCTAATTCACCAGCCCTGCCCTTTCACACTCTCACTTGGTCTTCCTACCTGAGCACACCACGCACTTCTTCCTCTTCCCCGTGCCGCTAACTCCCCAGCCCTGCTTCTGTAGCTTAGATCGGGGCCGGAGCCGCCCATCTATGCCGGGTGGTCTTCCTGCACCTAAACCAGCCATGCCCCTGGCCTGCGGTGCCCATCCGCACTCAGCCCCCTTGAGCTCTGGTCTCTGCTGCTCACAACCCCGACAGATGCCCTGGTTTCTTGTGTGCTTCGTCCCCGCCACGGGCTCTGAGCTCCCAGAAGGCAGGCTGGGTATCCAGTTGCCTGGCACTGTTCCTGCCAGTAAAACTGGGCTCCCTGTGGGTTCATGTGTGGGTTGAAGTAAAGGCCTCAGGAAGTTAATGCTGAGGATAGTTTTTCTACCCTCAGGAAGTTAAGGCGAAGGACAGGGGACAGAACATATGGTATCTCTGAGGACTGGTCTGTAGTCAGAGCACCTTCAGGCCTGTGACAAGAAGGCGGCAGAGAGGCTGGGGAGGTCAGAACAGCCTCAGGCCCTGCTGACCACGACTGCTGTGCCCGGGAGAAGTCCCCTCTTGGCCCCATCGCGTTTTGCCAGCTCCCAACCCTGGGAACCCCGCTGTGGGCGCTCAGCTGGGCTGTTGGCAGGGCAGTTGAAACATTGAATGGGTGCCATTCTCTGAGGATAGAGGCGCCTTTCTCTGAGGATCTCCAAGCCCTCGCTGGGCATGATCTCATTCCTCCTCTGGGATCCCGCACCCTGGAATACCACCGAGAGGCTGGGGCCAGAGTGGGTGAACAGCAGGGTAAGGGCAGAGCTGGAAACAGCCCAGGCTGCTGCCACCCACTTGGGCAGGCAGATGAGTGTCTGCTCCGGCGGAGAACAGGGGCCCTCAGTCAACGTGCTACACATAAGAGGCCGGCCCGCGACAAGCCAAGGGCTCCTCAGCACCACGACAAGATCTACCGTGCGCCAGGCCCTGCTGGGTACCAGAACCCCAACTGAATCCGTTCAGGTCCTGCTCTGGAGCCCATATCCATCCAGCGCAGCAGGCTGTGGTCCACGGTACATGGGGACAGGGGCTTGACAAAGCGCACGTGAGGTCCTCCAGGAGCACGGATTGGGGAGTGGCTGGAACCGCAGGGGCGGGTGACCTGAGCAGGTGTCTCCCACCGCAGGTGACCTTTGAGGTGGACTTTGAGGGATGAGTCAGAAGGGAATTCCGAGCAGAGGGAACGGCAGGGAAAGGCGAGGATCCGCGAGGGGACAGCTGCCTGATGTGAGGCCAAACCAGGGCATGGGGGTTAGTGGGAAAGGGCAGGGCTTGGAAGTCAGCAGACGTTTTCAAGCTAGGAAATGAACTGTTTAGATAGATCCTTCCCTTTGGGCAGTGGAGCAGAGGGGTTGTGGCCAGAGGAGGGAACACCAGGTAGGAGGCAGGGCTGGTCCAAGTTAAAGGTCTTGAGATGGTAACTGAAAATGGGAGAATGGGAGCTGGAAAGTGTGTGTGTGTCTGTGGTGGGGGGCGGGGACCGGGGCAGCCATGGCCTGCAGCCAGGGCGGGATGGGGACAGGCAGACCCTGAGGGGCCAAGGGGCTGCCCACCACCACCCACTGGCTGAGGAGAGCTTCTGGGGCCAGGGCTGACCTCCCTCCTGCCCTGCCCTTCACTGCTCGGCAGCCAGCACCTAGTGCTGTTTCACGGCCTCGTTCTTCCCCCTAGAGGCTTCCGGAAGCACAGCCACTTTAAGTGAGTGGGTTTGTGGCTTGAAGGTCTCCTTGGTCCCCAGAGTTGGGAGATCAAGCCCTTGGTCCTCCTCAGGCAGGCATGTAAGCCCTTTTAGGAACTGCGGGGGGAAAAAACAAACAAACCCTAACCAAGACTCATTAAAGGCAGTGTTAGGGACCACGCTGTCCTGCTTGGAAGGCGGGGAGAGGCTCTCACCAAAGTGTACCATCTACAGAGTCAGTCCCACTGTGGTCCTAGTCTGGCTCCCCCCTCACAAGCTGTGACCTTGAGCAAGTGGTTTCACCTTGCTAAGCCTTAAGTTCCTCATCAGTAAAACAGAAATAAGACCACCCATCTCAGAGGTGTTCGAACTGTGATTAATTAGCCTGATTATATAATTTATTGTCCAAGTCAAGCTTGCTGTTTACCCGGGCAAGCCAGAAAATATGTATGGTCACCTGAGTAAAGATGGATATAAAAGTGATTTAAGTACTGTTAAGCCCTGTGCCTATATGTGCAGAGTTATTGCTGTTAGTGCAGATGCCAAGAAGAGGTGTTCAAACTCTGACTTGACCAGCCCTTATTTCCTGGGCAGGGGTCTGCCCTCCAGCCAACATCAGAGAGACCCTGTCCTGTCCATTTCCCTGATTGACTGTTTCACTCACCTCGGACCCTGCCAACCCAAGATGCTCACTCCAGAGAAGTGGGAGGATGTGGACCTGGAGCTCAGCTGAGGGCCGGCTCCCCAATTGGAGGGTATCTGCAGGGGCAGGGGCTGTCCCTAGCCGCGGGCTGGGGGTTGGCCCAACACTTTCTCTGCACCAAGATCATGACTCTGGGCAAACTGTGTTTACCAGAACAGCAAAGGGCCTATTTATAGCCTCAGCTGCTCCTTTCTCTGGGTCACGGGTTGGGGGCAGGGTGGCTCCTCAGAGCAAGGGTGGCAGTCGGGCCGAGGGAACCTGCTCTGCCCAGCTGCCACTGCCCAGACCCCTGGATCCCTCCGCATGGCAGGGGAGACCTTCCCCTTCACCTCCTCCACCCTGCGCTCTCTCCGCCTGCAGCGGGAGTGGCTGGAATGGGAGGACCGGCGGCGGGCTGCAGCCCAGCAGTGCCAGAGCCAAAGGTGCCCCCCAAGTTCCCGGGCCCAACTCACTAGGCCGCGCTGCTCCTGCCGGGACCCAGCTGTGCACAATGCCCTGTTCTCCGGTGACCTGCAGCAGATCCAAGCCCTGTTCCAAGATGAAGATGCTGCCAACATGATTGTGGAGACTGTGAGCAACCAGCTGGCCTGGTCAGCTGAACAGGGTAGGGAGCACCCGGTGGGGGCAGAAGAGGAGGGAGAGGGAGGAGGGGAAGGTGGGGAGGGAGCCTGGGCCCTATCGCCCCCCTCCAGATCATAGACTAGACCATCCCTTCCCACTGCCGATTCTAGCTCCCTCCTAAACAGAGATGAGGCATACTTAGTGGTTTGTATGTCTTTTCAGAATTAAAGTTATAGTAACATGTTATATGACTTCCACAGGAACACAGTTGTATTCGAATGCAATTGTTTCTCTGGATTTATATCCACGCGTGAATATTTTTTCTTTCATAGAATGAAATTATACTCCAGATGCTATTTATAGCCTGTTTTTTTCATGTAACATCTTTCTATGTCAATAACCGTAAGTCCACGTAATTTTTTTTTTTTTTTTTGGCCATGCCGCGCGGCTTGCGGGATCTTAGTTCCCCAACCAGGGACTGAACCTGGGCCCTTGGCACTGGACGCTCAGAGTCCTGACCACTGAACCGCCAGGGAATTCCCCACGTAATCATTTAAATAGGTGCGTAAATTCTATTGTATGGGTGTGCCATGATTTATATAACTAGCCCCCAAATAGATTGGTTAGATTAGGCTTCTTTTTTGTTTTATTTATTTATTATTTATCTATTTAGGCTGCACCGGGTCTTAGTTTCGGCATGCGGACTTCTTAGCTGAGGCATCCGAACTCTTAGTCGCGGCATGCGTGCAGGATCTAGTTCCCCATCGAGGGATCGAACCCAGGCCCCCTGCATTGGGAGCGTGGAGTCTTACCCCCTGGACCACCAGGGAAGTCCCTAGGTTTCTTTTTTTAAAAAAACTATTTTAAATAACAGTATGACCAGCATCTTTGTATACTTGTTGGGTGATCTTTCTTAGGATCTATTCTGACCAGAACGTTTGTCCATGTAAACCAAATGATTGCCCTGTTCTTAGGCAGGAGAAAAGAAACCAGCCCCGCAAAAAAAAAAAAAAGATTGACAGGAGATTGCCTCAAACCCCACCTGTGGATATGGGGGTTCAAAATCCTTGGAGAGCTTATGCTCTCACGGTCACCACCAGGCCAAATTCCTTCAACTGTTAGAGATGTGACCCCACCCAGGGCACCCTGGTCTCCTCTTCCAGCGTGTCCACCATCTCCATCTCCCAAATGGAACTTGGCCTTAATTTCAATCCTAATAAAAAACAAAACATGGGGCTTCCCTGGTGGCGCAGTGGTTGAGAGTCCGCCTGATGATGCAGGGGATGCGGGTTCGTGCCCCGCTCCGGGAGGATCCCACATGCCGCGGAGCGGCTGGGCCCGTGAGCCACGGCCGCTGAGCCTGCGCGTCCGGAGCCTGTGCTCCGCAGCGGGAGAGGCCCCAGCAGTGAGAGGCCCGCGTAACACAAAAAAACCCAAAAACATTCTTTACCCAAGATTTAGGAAACCCGGGGATTTACTTAGCTACAATGCAAACAACTGACAGCAGGATATTAGCCATCTGTGTCCTTCGAACAAGACCTTGGCTCTTTCTACAATTCAGATTCAACACCAGTCCCATGATCGACCCCTCTTCCCACTCTTCTTTTCGCTACCTCCATCTCTTATCCTCCCTCTCTGCCCTTCCCCCCATTTCCATGCCACCCTCCCCACCCCAGGAGCATCCTAGGACTTCTTCAGCTCTGCTCTGGCCACTCCCTGAGTCAGTTCCAGGCCCTCCTGTGTGTAACTCCCTCCCCTCCCCAACACCAGAGCGCCCAGGTTAACAAAAAGAGAAAAGGACTCCACCAGCAGCTCAAAGACCCAGAGGTTTCCCGAACAGGATTCACCCTCCTTAGCTGCCCCGTGGTTTTAAAGAGCAATTAAGGGAATTCCCTGGCAGTCCAGTGGCTAGGACTCGGCGCTCTCACTTCCAGGGCCAGCGTTCGATCCCTGGTCGAGGAGCTAAGATCCCACAAGCCTCTCGGTGTGGCCAAAAAAAAAAAAAA
>NW_021146703.1:22278-25000 GCF_002837175.3 Physeter macrocephalus
TTTAAGGAACCTCCATACTGTTCTCCACAGTGGCTGTATCAATTTACATTCCCACCAACAGTGCAAGAGGGTTCCCTTTTCTCCACACCCTCTCCAGCATTTGTTGTTTGTGGATTTTCTGATGATGCCCGTTCTAACCGGTGTGAGGTGAGACCTCGCTGTAGTTTTGTTTTGTTTTTTTTTAAAGAAGATGTTGGGGGTAGGAGTTTATTAATTAATTTATTTATTTTTGCTGTGTTGGGTCTTCGTTTCTGCGCGAGGGCTTTCTCTAGTTGTGGCAAGCGGGGGCCACTCTTCATCTCATCCCACCACCACCACCCCCCTCCCAACCACTTTCCCCCCTTGGTGTCCATACGTTTGTTCTCTACATCTGTGTCTCCATTTCTGCCCTGCAGACCGATTCATCTGTACCATTTTTCTAGGTTCCACATATATGCGTTAATATACGATAATTGTTCTTCTCTTTCTGACTTACTTCACTCTGTATGACAGTCTCTAGATCCATCCACGTCTCTACAAATGACCCAATTTAGTTCCTTTTTATGGCTGAGTAATATTCCATTGTATATATGTACCACAACTTTATCCATTCGTCTGTCGATGGGCATTTAGGTTGCTTCCATGACCTGGCTATTGTAAATAGAGCTGCAGTGAACGTTGGGGTGCATGCGTCTTTTTGAATTATGGTTTTCTCAGGGTATATGCCCAGTAGCGGGATTGCTGGGTCACATGGTAATTCTATTTTTAGTTATTTAAGGAACCTCCATACTGTTCTCCACAGTGGCTGTATCAATTTACATTGCAGTTTCCTTTGCTTTGCAAAAGCTTTTAAGTTTCATTAGGTCCATTTGTTTTTTTTTTATTTTTATTTCCATTACTCTAGGAGGTGGAGTACAAAAAAGATCTTGCTGTGATTTATGTCAAAGTGTTCTTCCTATGTTTTCCTTTAAGAGTTTTATAGTGTCCGGTCTTACATTTAGGTCTCTAATCCATTTTGAGTTTATTTTTGTGTGTGGTGTTAGGGAGCGTTCTAATTTCACTCTTTTACATGTAGCTGTCCAGTTTTCCCAGCACCACGTATCGAAGAGACTGTCTTTTCTCCATTGTATATCCTTGCCTCCTTTGTCATAGTTTAGTTGACCATAGGTACGTGGGTTTATCTCTGGGCTTTCTATCCTGAGACAGGTCTCATTCTATGGTGATAAAACTGAGACTCAGAAAGGTTTAGTGACTTGTCCAAGGTCACATCAGCTAAGCCCAGTAGGCAGAAGCCCTGTTGCTTTTTGGAAAAACCCTGTCCCAACTGCAGTCTCCTATTCCCTGGGAACCCTCTGCAGCCACATTCCTAGCTATTTTGAGGTAGGCATCAAGAAAGATCTAGCCCAGTGTTTCCCAATCTTAGTATGAAGCACACTTCGCCTTCCCACCTTTTTAAGGTCAACAGTTTCTTGGCCACCCCCTACATGAAGGTATTTGCACTTTGACAAGTCAGGTCCACAGACGAGGCTGGCGGGGGCGAGAAATCAAGGGCTCCTGAAAGGCATTCCACAGCCCACGTGCTGGGAACATCTACCCATGTAGATCTAGGCCAGTGATGGACCCAGAAATGATCCAAAATTTCCAGTCCTTTCTTGAGGTCTTATGGGCATGTGGTACACCTTCCAGCACACTTGATCCTTTTAAGTGAACTGAGAATGGTTTCACTTACTGGAACCCTACTGAGCGAGCTTCTTGGAGTTATTTAAATTTAGTATATAGAAACAGAAATCAGCCTATGATTAGAACTCACCAAGGAAATAAAGTAAGTAGTTTGTGGCTGGCTGGCTGCTACTCAAAGCTTGGCCACTGAGCAAAGCGCCTACCGGACATGCGCACTGAAGGGAGCTGGAATGCTGGCCATTTGGGGAAGGATACTTTTTCATCAGGGTTTCGATGGGGTTGATGGATCTGCTCCTGAGTTTCCAGGGGCTACCGTTCTGGCTTTTTAAATTGCTGTTAGTTTATTTATTTATTTATTTATTTATTTATTTTTTTTTTTTTTTGGGTACGCGGGCCTCCCTCTGCTGCGGCCTCTCGCGTTGCGGAGCACAGGCTCCGGACGCGCAGGCTCAGCGGCCATGGCTCACGGGCCCAGCCGCTTGTTTCACTCACCTCGGACCCTGCCAACCCAAGATGCTCACTCCAGAGAAGTGGGAGGATGTGGACCTGGAGCTCAGCTGAGGGCCGGCTCCCCAATTGGAGGGTATCTGCAGGGGCAGGGGCTGTCCCTAGCCGCGGGCTGGGGGTTGGCCCAACACTTTCTCTGCACCAAGATCATGACTCTGGGCAAACTGTGTTTACCAGAACAGCAAAGGGCCTATTTATAGCCTCAGCTGCTCCTTTCTCTGGGTCACGGGTTGGGGGCAGGGTGGCTCCTCAGAGCAAGGGTGGCAGTCGGGCCGAGGGAACCTGCTCTGCCCAGCTGCCGCTGCCCAGACCCCTGGATCCCTCCGCATGGCAGGGGAGACCTTCCCCTTCACCTCCTCCACCCTGCGCTCTCTCCGCCTGCAGCGGGAGTGGCTGGAATGGGAGGACCGGCGGCGGGCTGCAGCCCAGCAGTGCCAGAGCCAAAGGTGCCCCCCAAGTTCCCGGGCCCAACTCACTAGGCCGCGCTGCTCCTGCCGGGACCCAGCTGTGCACAATGCCCTGTTCTCCGGTGACCTGCAGCAGATCCAAGCCCTGT
>NW_021146704.1:0-2826 GCF_002837175.3 Physeter macrocephalus
TAATAAAACAGGGATAACAACAGAGCCCAGCTCTCAGGACTGTGAAAAAGTGCGATGAGATGCTGTTTGTAATACACTCTGCACGCACAGTGACTGGCAGGCAGTAACCCCTCCATCCACGGTAACTCTGCACATAACATCATTGCCTGGTCTCGGAAGGTGGAGAAAGCACCTTTCCGAATGGTTACAGTGAACTCCCAGCTCAGAACCATCTGCCATGGAAGGGCTTTGTTATGGGTTGAACAGTGTCCACCATAAAAATGTACTGAAGTCTTAACCCCTGCTACCTCAAAATGTGAACTTAGGTGAAAAGAGGGTCATTGCAGATGTGATTAGTTAAGATGAGGTCATACGGAGCTAGGATGGGATCCTAATCCAATACAACTCGCAGTTTTATAAGAAAAGAGACACAGAGACAGCGCACAGAGGTAAGATGGTCATGTGAAGACAGAGGCAGAGACTGGCGTGATGCTGTCACAAGCCAGCATCCATCAGAAGCTACCAGAGACAAGGAGGGATCCTCCCCTACGGGCGTCAAAGGGAGCACGGCCCTGCCGACACCTTGATTGCAGGCTTCCGGCCTTCAGAACTCTGAGACAAAAATTGTCTATTGTTTTAAATCGCCCTGTTTATGGTACCTTGCTACAGCAGCCCTAGGAAACTGATACAGATTTTATTTGGTTTTTCATTTTAAGTTTCGAAAGAAAAGTCAATTCAATCTCAATGATGTGAACAGTGTGCCAGTCCCTTTTAGGGGAAAGGGTTCCTGGAACTACAGGAAGTTGATGGGGGTAACGTGAAAATATGCTGTGAAAAGGGTTCCCTGGTCAAATAGTCAGGGAAACACTGGCCTACACAAAGTTCCAAGGACTTCTTGATTGCGGGACTGCACGAGGCCCTTTGCGTGTGAATGTGCTTTGCGAACGCCCAGGAGGGGACACCGGAGCAGGCTTGCCCTCGGTTTTTTTGGTTTTGTTTCTTTTTGGAAAAGGGATGGCTTTAATGTGCTGAGCAGAATTTTACATAAAATCGGAAATCTGTGATTCGTCCCCGCTCCAATTAGTAAAAGAAAAAAAAAAAAAAAGCCAAGATTCATCGCAAGGCATGTGCAATTCGGCCCCAATTCAGAGACAGCGCAGATCTGCAGTCCAGCCTCCGGCTCCGCGCCACAGAACCCTCTTCTTGGAGCCACTGGTGGGACTCTTGTACAGAGTGGAGTTTGCAAAGGACTGCAAGAGAGAATACGGGCTGAAGGAGAAAAAGGACCCTCCCCCAGGAGTCACAGCCCTGCTAGGTGACGCATTTCCTCCCTGGGGGACAGTCTAGGGGGGCTTCAGGGCTCAAGGTCTGTAGGCTGTGGCCTCTACAGGCCTGTAGCCACGAGCACTACCTCCAGTCTCATTTCTTATCCCAATTCCTGCATCTCCTGCCTCAGCCCCTCCTCGTCCCCCAGCGTTCACACACACATTTTATTTTCTGTCCTCCATGGCAACGGGTCTCTTGTTTTTATCTGGACAGTTTTCTTGCTGGCCATCCCACCCCCACCCGTCAGCGGGCACTTAACCTCACCTAATAGCTTTAGTTTGATGGGGGAATGATGTGACTCCTTAAAAAAGAAGCCGGATTTCCAAACGCTGAGTCATTCCCCCGGGGGAGTAGCGCCTGAGGAGAAGTAGGTCAGCCCCCGGCAGAGCCTTCCTGCCCCACCCGGGCAGAATAAGGCCAGCTCGAGGGTGGCCAGGGCTGTTCTGAGTCCTTCCCGTGGGTTCACTCGTTTACCCTGTGAGTCTCTCCATCTTCCATATAAGAAATTGAGGCACAGGGAGGCAGGGAGGGATGGAAACCCAGCAACCAGGCTGCAGTGCTGACCAGACACTACAGCAAGAGACTCGAGTTAACATTCATTCATTCATCAAACATCTAGTGAGCAGGCCCTACCCTGAAGACGACTGCATTGGTGGAGGAGATGGACAAGTAGAGCCCCACTTATACCAGTGGGTGGTCAACATGTGTTGGGAGGAAGCCCAGGGTGCCATGGGATCACACAGAGAGGCATCCAGCCTGGATGTGGGGAGCAGTCAGGGAGAGCTTCCTGGAGGAAATGGTCACTGAGCCAGGTCCTGAGAATAAGTGGGAGTTGGCCAAGTAGAAGGGCGTTCCAGCCCAAGGAAGCACATGTGTAGGGGGTTAGAGACCAGAAGACAGCAAGGGCCTTTGGGGGAACTTAGACAGGAGAAGGGCCAGCAAGAGGCTAAAGCCAGCTAGAGCCAAGCAAACTCTCTGGCCCACAGCCACACGTCAAGTTGGAAAGTCTAGATTTGAGTCCTGACTCTGTTTCTAACTGTGTGACCCTGGACAAGTTAAACAACCTCTCTGGGCCTCAGCTTCCACATCTGGAATGTGCAGAAAGGCACAGTACCTTCCACAGAGGGTTGTTGTGAGAGAGAGATGAGCTACCAAGTATCAAGCACTTGACCTGGACAGAGGAAGCGCCGCTCAGTGCTGTCATCACCATCAGCTGGCAGGAGTCAGCCCAGCAGCTGACAAAGCACAAAGCTACTCAGCCCTGCGGACAGGGTCCACCAAAGCACAAAGGCGGGCTTGAGGCTCCCACAAAGGAGAAGAAGAATGTCTTCAAGCCAGCGAGACCCCAGGAAAACCCACCTTCCTGCCGCTGACGGCAAACCTCCAGGTTGCCTCCTCCTTCCCAAGATAAGGCTTTGCCAAGAAATTCCACTGAGATTCCAAGAAAGTTCACTTTGAGTTTCTCCCAATCCTAAGTAGAAATACACACACACACACACACACACACACACACACACACAC
>NW_021146704.1:2895-11381 GCF_002837175.3 Physeter macrocephalus
CACACACACACACACACACACACACACACACACACACACCCCACACGCACACACACACACACACCCCACCGGGGAAAACCCAGAGGTTGTTTATCCTCTCCCCACGATGGAAAAGCACCACGACGCCTGACTCTTACCTGGCCAGGTGTGGGCAGGGCAAGCTGGTGGGAGGTGGCCATGAAATCCACCCCACCCAACCATGGGGGTGTCACTGTGCACTGGGAGTAGGCAGAGGGCAGAGGAGGCTGTGACACGTGGTCATCTCTCCCCGAGCCTTGAGAATGTGAGAGGGACGCAGGTGACTCAGATCTGGAGCGGGGGCTACCTGCACCTGCATCGTTTCCCACAAAGATGCATGGAAATCTTCCTAGAGAACGTCTCAGGTGGACATTCAGCCACCCCAGGCTAGTGCCCCAGTCCTTTAACACAGGCTCCCGGAACTGATTCTCTGCCACTCTGGGTGAGAAACGCCATCTGATGCAGAGCTACAGCTCCTTGACCCGTGACCTCGGTGTCTCCTCTGCCTTTGCTTTCAGGTGAGCGCCAGCCCCCACGGGGAGACAGCGTGCATTGTTCTGAGTTATAGAATGCCCTGGTGCTCCCACTTCTGAGAACCCATCCTTTAAAATGACCCTGATCACAATAAATCATACGGAAGAAGCTTTGCGCTTTGTCAAAGAAGAGGTTTAATCTCAGTTGACGAAATAAAACAGCCTGCTGAGTCATGAATGCCACCAGCTACATTTAGTAGCACCGCGTTTTGGCGTCATGCCTTGCCTGTCAGAAGGGAAGGGAGGGGACGCTGAGCTGAAAGGTGAGACGTGTCCTGTGAAGGACTTGAGGACTAGGTCCCCAGGCCCCTCACTCTGGCCTCTGACGCCCCGACCGGGCTCGTTCCTGTCGCTGGCATTTGTCCCTTTCAGTAACGAAACGTCTCACTGCACTCCGGCCTCGTTTGCCTACCAGACCCTGCCTCTCCTCAACCTTGAGGGGCCCTAGGACGAGTCACATCCGTCCCCTCCTGTCTGCCTCAGGGCCCCCTCACCCAGGCCCTGCCCGCACACCTGGCCTAGCCCACTAGCTCTTCTCTAATCGAGCGTTGAGATCAACTCCTATGTGAGTGACGCTTGCCACCCCAACTCACGCCCCACCCTGGAACTCAAGGGGCCCAACACCGTCACTGCCACTCCCCTGTCTCACAATATGCCAGGGAGAGGGCCAAGCCCTTTAGATAAATCCCCTAATATATCCTCAACGCCACTTAATGAAGCAGATACTACTATTATTCCCATTTTCCAGATGACGAAATAGAGGCTCAGAGGGGTTAAGTCACAAGTACAAGGCCACACGCCTAGTAAAGGTCCAAGCACCACCACACGGGATGCCCCATGGCCTCCGAAACCCGCTATTCTCTCCAGCACTTTCTCTGAGCCAACTGAGCAGCACCTGCCCTAGATTTCTCCTTTTCTGATGGTCTGGAAGGGTCTCCTCCTTCCTTTTTGCCTTGTCCCATCACAGTCCCTTTAGGGCCCACCACCCTTGGCTGGGCATATGTTATGGACTGAATTATGAGCCCCCACCCCACCCAGATTCACATGTCAAAGCCCTAACCCCCAATGTGACTGTGTTTGGACACAGGGTCTTTCAGAAGATAATTAAAGTTACATGAGATCACGTGGGTGGGGCCCTAATCTAATAGGACTAGTGTCTTTATAAGAAGAGGAAGAGACACCACTGCTCTCTCTACCCACTTTCCTCTCCATCCCCCCCCATCTCTCCTCTCCTCCCCTTCTCTCTCCTTCCCTCCCTCCCTCTCTCTGCAAACCTACGGAGGGAAGCCCACATAAGGACACAGCAAGAAGGTGGCTGCCTACAAGCCAGGAAGAGAGGCCTCACCAGAAGGTGAGGATGGGCAAGTTTTCCTGGGGTCTCACAGACTGTCCGCACCTCAATCTCAGACTTCCAGCTTCCAGAAAAGCTGAGAAAATAAGCCTCTGATGTTGAAGTCCCCCAGTCTGTGGTGTTCCGTTGTGGTAGCCAGAGCTGACCAACACAGCATACAAACCAGGGAACCCGAGGACATCTTGCTCCTTCACTTATTGCTGCCCACTCCACCTGGGCAGCACAGGACAGAGTGCAAATCAATGAGGAATAAACGAGAGTATTTGTGGACAGTACAGCCCTGCAAATCTGAAGACTGGAAGCTTCTTGGAAGAGGTGGCCCTTTAAAGAAAAAAGGCGGACAACAGGAAATATGCCAAGCACGCACTTTTAGGCAAAGCTGTCCCTTTATTCCACTCAGTGTCTGGGCTCTGGACTCAGAAACACCTGTGTCTGATTCCCTAGCCTCCTTGTGCCTCAGTTTCCTCATCTGTAAAATGGGGACACCAATGTTGACCACACCGACTTGTGATGTGAAGGTTATTAGGAATAATATATGTGAAAATAAAAAGGTATTAAATTATACGTATACGCAGTTATCACTCTCCATACCCTATTCCCCCAAAGAATTCTCTCTTCACCAGCTTGGTTCACGGGCTTTCTGTGATGCCGAAACAGCACACTATATTGAGAAGGACACCACGGCAGAAAGGGAATCTGCATGTACTTAAGTGGGAGGGCAGAGGGGAAAGCAGCAGTGTGCAGGTTCTCAGGGAGGAGGCTCTGGTGTGGAGAATGGAGTGTGAGGCTGAGTTCTGGGGACAGAACCACATGAAAGGCACTGGAGAGAAGTGTGGAGAAGAGTGTTTCTAAAGAAATCCACTCTCCGCGCGGAGAAGCTTCTTTCCCGCCTTTGATATTCCTCAAGAGACGAGTCAGCAAGTGAACCACCTCTAATCACCTCCGAGGGGCCACACAATATTCTCTGAAAGCAGCTCCCCACGGAGACGGGGCCATGTGGGGCCCAGTAACAACCAGGTCGCGTAGGAGGCACCTCCAGCTTGTTGTCTGACAGAGTGAGCGCTAAATAAGTGATCTTTCTTTGGGCTATTATTATTAATTAAAATAATCTACTCAGACCCTTTGATCTCAGGAAAGAAATCCTCAAACATAAGACTCCAAGCGCTGGGCCTCTAATCTCCTTCCCCACACAGAGACCCAGCTCAGGCTGTGCCTGACCCTTTGCCACGAGCTTCCAGGTTCCTATTAAGAAAGGTGCCTCCTGGCCAGGCCAGAGCCCCCCACGAACGAACCACCCTGGGCAGCGGGGGAAGGTTCCAGAATGCTGATGGACGGCTGGACCCCACTCTCGTCTGTCAGGAGTCCAGGTGCAGCCTCAAGCCACACGATTCATCCTGGGAGACAGAAGTGACTTAGGGACATCACTGCCCTGCAACTTCTCCAAACAACCTGGAGCCACAGGACCAGCTGGTGACACTGCACAGATATGCCACCTTTCTCCTCCATGGTGCTGCCTTGAGATTTCAGAAGAAAAACGTGGAACCACCAGGAATGCAGTGGGAGATGCTGTGGAGGTGACCTGTGCATCTGGGACTTTCTTTGTGTGTGTCTGTCCTGGGGTCTGTGAAGGCACATCAGTATTCTGGGACCACCTCATTTATGGGAGTCTTTGAGATTGACTGGGTTTTGTTCTAGGGACTTTTATTGCTGCAACTTTTCCCTCCAAAAAATATCCTAGCAGTTCCTGGGGCAGTGAGCAGACCAGGGAACTCCTGCTCCCCAGCTCAGGCATGAAGGGAGAGAGCATGCCTCCACACAGGCAGCCCCAGATATGCAAGGAGCCACACCCAGTTCTCCGAGATCAGGAACGGGTGACCGCCGTGGATAACAGGGGCTCGGCTGGACCAAACCATTAGCGCCCATCCCCAGGCAGGTTATTTCCATTGGTGCTTCTTCTCTCTTGCCTCCCCTGAGTGCTTGGTCTGTATGCAGCTCTGAGATCACTGAGTTCTCACGGCCGACTCTAGGAGGGAGGTTCTATTATTATCCCCACTTTACAGGTGGAGAAACTGAGGCCCAAGGAAGTAAAGCAATTCGCCCAAGGCCACAGAACTGTAAGAGATGGAGTAGGGATTCCACCCACACCCTGGCTCCTCCCAGAGCCCACCCTCTTAACCTCCACCCGAGACCACAGGAGACAGGAACACACCACCCTGGACACTAAGTACCGCGGCCTGCTGCCAGCATGCGGTGACAAGACGTGGGGACACTGAGCAGCGCGCTGCCTGGGCCTCGGGAAACACATGCCGGATGGGATCCCAAGCCCCGGCTGCTCCGAGCCCACGCAGTCAGCTTTCCCCTGGCTGCCCTCAGCTGCGCAGTCCCCGGGGCCAGGGGGCTGTGTGGAAGGATCTGCTCTGCGGCTCCTCTGGGGGTCCCCCATAACTCCTCAACATCCACCCATGTACAGCTGAGTCTCTCATGCTGGCTCCAGTCCCCAGGAAGACCCAGAAAACCAAAATCTCGCACAGAAGCAGGGACCGCCCCACTACCTCTCCCAGGGGCAGCTGTAACGTGGAAGACCCATAACCCGCACTTGGCGTGCGCTCCAGGGTAAGAAAAGCTCAGCCATAACTTGCCCATCCTACTCAGCAGCTTACAAAGATTCCGCACGCCCCAGCTCACATAATCCTCAATAACCCTGTGCACTGAGTGAGGCATGTCAGATGATCCCTGTGTTAACGATGCAACAACAGAGGCTCTGAGGGTGCTTTGCCCGAGGTCCTAAGCTATAGTGGAGAGCTGACTCTGTGCCATCTGCTCTGCCCACAGATCGCCAGCTTTTCCCGTCACTCCTCACTGCCTTCCTCAATGTTCCCAAGGGTCTGAGCACTTGCCTTGAAACGCTAATCCACAAACCAGGACCCCGGACAGGGTAGCCATGTACAGCCACGCAGGTTACACACTGCACAACCCCAGGGGCCGCCATGCACGTGGACTATAATGTCTGGAGTTGTGCCCTGAGGCCAGACCGCACCCAGGCCTGGCCCAGCATCTCCCCCGGCTCCACAGAGCCTGATGCTACCCTGCCCCTGTCTTCAGGGCTCCTTCAGTTGGGTAGGGTCACAGCAGCCCAGACAGACCAGCTCACTCAAGAGCCTGTCCCAACCTGTTCTTACGCTAAGCCAGGTCCTGGTGGAGGCCAGGAGACACCCCACGGGGGCTGCTCTAGAAGACTGAGGAGTTCCAGAGCTTTCTGATGTTGGGTTGGTGGGAAATTCACGGCCACAGCTGCACATCGCCTGCCCACCCACTGGCTCTACCTTCCGATGGGCCCCACAGGGCCATTACTCAGCGTCCGCCACATAAACCTCTGTGCTGAATACATCCATCCTGAGTCCCCAGGAAGAGGACTTGAGTAGAGCATAGCACTGTCAGCAGCCAATGAAATCCCAACACCAGACTGGAACAAGGCTCGCACCAGTGATTTATCCCCACTCGGTTCATTCTCCAGCACTGCTGATGCAACAAGAGGATTGTAACTAGGGGGCTTATTAGCAAGAGAGGTTGAGGGTGGGCGGGAGAAGTAGCCTTGCAGACCCACCCTCTGGAAGAAGAGAAGTTCAGCTGGGAGCCACAGAACTGTCCTATTCCTTGGCAGCCCCCAAAATGTCTGACCACCACTACTGAGGGCTATGTGTCAGGTGCTTTTGGAAATTCCTTCCATGCATCACATCCCTCGGACCTCAAGACAACGCAGGAGGTGGGTACTGTTATTGCGCCCATTTTAAAGATGGGAAATTGGAGGGCATTCCCTGGCAGTCCAGTGGTTAGGACTACGCGCTCTCACTGCCAAGGGCCTGGGTCCAATCCCTGGTCGGGGAACTAAGATCCCACAAGCCGCACAGCACGGCCAAAAAAAAAAGATGGGAAATTGGAGCCGGAGGAAGGCAGGCTTGGTGATCTTGCCCGAGACCACTGGCAAGCTGACTACAGAGACCCAGCTCCTGAGCCCGTGCTTTTGCTGCTCCCATCGCAGGTGTGCACCTGTCCCTCTGGTGCCCCCTCTGTGCCATCACCTACTACTAGGTGCCAGGGATAAAGGTGAGCAGAATCCATCCCAGGCCTGCCCCTTGTAGAGACTGGTGGGTGAGACAGGCATGAATCAGTCACACAGATGATGTAAAATGGTCCTGTGCTGTGTCCAAGGGCGGATGCAGGGCTAGCAAAGTGTGTTAAATGGGGAGCGCTTCTGGTCCGGGAGGCTCCGGGAAGGCTGCTCTGAGGAACTGATGAGAATTAAGGGATGTTAACAGGAGTGAGGAGGAGGACAGGAAGAGGAAGTTCAGACCACCGGGCAGGAGGGCATTAGGAGTTCTAAAAACCTGGAAAAAGCCCAGTGTGCAAAACAAAAAGAACACTACCTGGAAGATTCCCTTTATGTAAAATTCTAGAAAATGCAAACTACTCTATAGTGACAGTTGTTGCCTGGGCTGGGAGGTGAGGCCAGGCAGAGAGGTTGCCAGGGGCGACTGATCTGTTCATTATCCGAAGAGTGGTGACAGTTGCACAGGAATATACATATGTCAAAACTTGTCAAATTGCACACTTTACATACAGCCTATTGTATGTCCATTATACCCTAATAAAGCTGTTAAGAAATGAATACATGGAAGGCCGGTGTGGCTGGAGCTCACGGAGGGGAGGGAGGGGGCAGGAGAGGAGGCTGGAGGCCCAGGAGGGGCCAGCTCAGCCAGGCTTCATAGACCTCTGAGGACTGGTCTGTGGGCAGTGTCATAGATTCCTGGGGCTGCCGAAACAAAGAACTGCACACTGGGGGGCTTAAGCAACAGAATGTATTAACTCAGTTCTGAGGGCTAGAAGTCCGAGACCAAGGTGTCAGAAGGTTTGGTTCCTTCTAGACAAATGTGAGACTGAATCTGCACCAGGCGTCTCTCCTGAGTGCTGGTGGCTCGCGGGCCATCTTTGGCGTTCCTTGGCTTGTAGAAGCACCAGCCCAACCTCCGCCTTCATCTTCACACGGCCTTCTCCGTGTGTGTGTGCGTGTGTGTGTGTGTGTGTGTGTGTGTGCATGTGTGTGTGGGTCTTCTTCCAAATTTCCCCGTTTTATAAGGACCCCAGTCACACTAGATTAGAGGCCCACCCTACCCCAGTGTGACCTCATCTTAACCCACGACCTCTGCAATGATCCTATTCCCAAATAAGGTCATGTTGTGAGACACTGGCAATTAGGACCTGAACGTCTAAATCTGTGGGGACCACGATTCAACCCATAACAGGTGGTTTGAGGAATAAAGAATAACTGAGTAAGATGAGGGCAAGAGAATGAGAAAAGGCGAGGAGGACCAAGTTAGACTTCAGCTCTGTCACTTCCCCTGGGAGCCCGGGCAGTCACTGAACCTGTCAGAGCCCCTGTAAAACGGGGATTATGATCCTCGCTTCACCTTGCCGCCAAGACGTCCCAGGACTGAAGAACAGGATCAGTGGAAGTATGCCTTAGGGCAGCACTGTCTGCTCCTGTCGGACCCCTGGGGAAGCTCTCCATCCCGCCCAACAGCGTGCGACGTTGCTCCCCAGGCCAGCCCTACGTGCTTCCTCGCCACCCCCAGGCAGCAGGGATCCAGAGGGAAGGTCAGGTCCCTGCCCACACGCTCTCAGTCGGCGAGGGAGACCTCCTATGAATGAGCACTGCCACACGCGTATGACAAAGAACACCTGGGGCTGTGGGAGTGTAGAGACGGAGCGGCCACCTCTGCCTGGTGTAGTCAGGGAGGGCTCCCAGGAAGAGGTGCCTCTCCAGCACAGGAAAACTGCCATGACTCAAGCCCCAAGCTTCAGAGTGGGGTGGAGGGGTGGACAGAATGATGACCCTCACAAAGATGTCTACGCCCTAATCCCCAGAACCTGAGACTACGCTACCTTAAACGGCCACAGGATTTACAGAGGTGAATAAGGTGAAGGACCTTTAGATGCAGACATTGTCCAGATGGGCCCAATCTAATCACGAGTCCTTTAAAAAGTGGAAGAGGAGGCAGAGTGGGTCAGAGATGTGATAAAGGATGAAGTGGCAGAGGAGGTACCGAGAGAGAGAGAGAGAGAGAGAGAGAGAGAGAGAGAGAGAGAGAGAGAGAGAGAGAGAGAGAGAGAGAGAGGAGAGGGAGAGAGGAGAAGGGATTTCCCCAGCTTCAGTCCACTTTCAGTATGTAGAGAGAGAGAGAGAGAGAGAGAGGAGAGGGAGAGAGAGGGAGGAGAGGGAGAGAGAGAGAGAGAGAGAGATTCAACCCACTGGCTTTGCAGCTGGAGGAAGGGGTCACAAGCCACCTCTAGAAGCTGGAAAGGCAAAGGAACAGCTGCTCCCCTAGGGCCTCCAGAAGCAAAGCAGGCCTGCCGACACCTTGATTTCAGCCCAGTGAGACTCGTGTCAAACTTCTGACCTACAAAACTGTTACAAAACAAATCTGTGGGCTTCCCTGGTGGCGCAGTGGTTGCGCGTCCGCCTGCCGATGCAGGGGAGCCGGGTTCGCGCCCCGGTCTGGGAGGATCCCACATGCCGCGGAGCGGCT
>NW_021146704.1:11442-25000 GCF_002837175.3 Physeter macrocephalus
TGCCGCGGAGCGGCTGGGCCCGTGAGCCATGGCCGCTGAGCCTGCGCGTCCGGAGCCTGTGCTCCGCGACGGGAGAGGCCGCAGCGGGGGGAGGCCCGCGTACCGCAAAAAAAAACAAACAAACAAACAAAAAAAAAAAACAAATCTGTGTTGTTTTAAACCACTAAGTTTTGTGGCGGTTTGTACAGCAGCACCAGAAAACTCATGCAAGTCGGGTTGTAATACGCTTTGGTACCCGGGAGGGGACGGGCTCAGGCAGGGGTCTGAGGAAGTGACATTTCTATGAGGTTTACTGTCAGAGGCTCTGACCCTGGTTCCCACTGTCTAACCAGAGGACCTCAGAGGAGGTCAAAGGTCCTCGTTGTGTCTCCCCCAGTGAGTGAGGAGCCCATCACACCCACACTGCAGGACTGCCAGAGCAATGAACTCATGATGGATGAGGACTTGGGTGCCCTGAGCTTCAGCTACTGGGCTGCACTGTGATGTGAGCAGAGGGGCCCTGGGTGACAGCAAAGCTGCGCCATCTGAGCCAACAGGGACATGATGTCACTACCCAACTCCTGGCTCTGCAGATGAGAAAACTGAAAGAGAAAGGACACCTGTCCAGGGCCCCACCGGCAGTAGAGGCCAGAGCTGGGGAGAGAACCAAGGCTTCCTAACGTCCAGACCAGGAGAGAGGCAGGAGGTCACCAGTGGGCAGGAACTGTCTGTAAGTGACCTCAGGGGTGGGCTGCAGAGCACAGCCTCTACTGCTCCATTGGCCTCTCTGAGCCTCACCGTGAAACGGGCACAGAGTGTGGGAAGGCTGAGAGGCAGAAAGCATCAGGTACCTTCAGGTGTTGTATGGACAGCCTGGATCTAGGATTACAGCAGCACTGTGTACACGCTGCACGGTAGAGAGATTCTGACTTGGCGCCTGGGAAACTTCCCAGAGGTGGAGGCATTTAAAGAATAGGTCGTATTTGATAAAGGATCTGATTCAGGGACTTCCCTGGTGGCGCAGTGGTCAAGAGTCCGCCTGCCAATGCAGGGGACACGGGTTCGAGCCCCAGCCCAGGAAGATCCCACATGCCGTGGAGCAACTAAGCCCGTGCGCCACAACTACTGAGCCTGCGCTCTAGAGCCCGTGAGCCACAACTACTGAGCCTGCGTGCCACAACTACTGAGCCTGCGCTCTAGAGCCTGCGAGCCACAACTACTGAGCTCGCATGCCACAACCACTGAGCCTGTGCTCTGGAGCCTGAGCCACAACTACTGAGCCTGCGTTCTAGAACCCACGAGCCACAACTACTGAGCCCATGTGCTGCAACTACTGAAGCCCGCACGCCTACAACCTGTGCTCCACAACAAGACACCGCAATGAGAAGTGCATGCACTGCAATGAAGAGTAGCCCCGCTCGCCGCAACTAGAGAAAGCCTGTGTGCAGCAACGAAGACCCAACAGTCAAAAATAAATAAAAATATTTTTTTTAAAAAAAGGATCCGATTTGATAACCCAACACTTCTTCATGGAACCCCTGACACTTTACCTCCGGAAGGGACCTCAGAGGGCATCTAGTGATCCCTTCAGAGGATAAGTGAGAGAACCAGGGCCCAGAGAGGTGAGATGACAACTGCTAAGAGGCCTTACCCACGTCCTCAGCCTCACAGCTCCACCCCCTGCAGATGGCCCGCCTCCTGCAGTGGCCTGGCACCATTAGGACAGTGCCAGTTCTTAAAGGGCCAGCTGCCCAGTGCTGCCATCCAATTCTCTAAACGTGCAAGAGCCTCACAAAAATGCCCACTGGCAACAGCAATGAAGCCAAGCGTCCAAACCTAGGAGAGGATTCATGGTCTGAAATCTGCCATGCGAGTTTCATTCTTCTGATTTCAATCCCTTTCATTCTGTAAACATTTTCTGAGGCTTTCAGGAGCCAGGCATTGAGAACTGAGTCCAGAAGGGAGACACACCCAAATCAAGAACAATAAAAATACCACAGAAGTGCTACAGGAATGCAGAAAAGGGAGCAATTAAGTGTACCTGGGGACAGAGGAGCTGACAGCCAAGTTGGGTCATAAAGGATGCATAGGAGTTTGCCAGGCAAAAGAAAAGCTCAGGAAGTTCATTCCAAGTGCAAGAAAAAGCATGAACAAAGAAGGGCAACATGGAATGCTCATGCCCAGGTGGAGAATCATGGGGTGGGGGGGAGGCTGAGGAAGTAGGCAGAGAGAATAGCCGTGCTCGTTGCCATGGCAGCTCCAATTGTTTGCATCCAGCATCTGCCCTGATTGGTTAGCGCCTGTGCTTGTACCAGTTGTTACATAATTTGACTATCATGCCTGTTAGACAAGGGCTGGAACAGCAAACTATCAGCAGAGGACTGACAGGATCAGGATCATTTTCAGAGAAAAATCCGGCTTTGATCATAGGCAGAACAGACCCGGTGTTGCGGAAGGATGCAGGTGAGGGGCAAGAGTCAGCCCTCAGCTCCTAGGACCTAACTGCTTTCCCTCTACCCTGCACGCAGGAGCAGGCCGAGATGGCTGGAGAGTCCACACACAGCTATAATGTGAACCCAAGTCCCACACTGCCCTCCTCCCCTGCTAGCAGACAGGAGCCACACAGACCACAGTTCTCCCAAGGACCCCTAACCCCACCACTCACTGGTGAATGAGAATCTCAGAACTTGAACTCTGGAAGGTCCCTCAGAGACCAGCTAGGTCTCATCCTTGTTTTACAGATGAGTTACCAGAGATGAAATTAGAACTCATAGTACATTTAATCATTCACCCAACATTGGAGTACCCCCTCTGTGCCAGGCTCTGCCCTAGGACTTAAAGACAGAGCAGAGAATAAAGAAACCACAGCCTTGGCCCTTGTGGAGTTCATATACTAGCAGAGGAAAAAGAAAATAAACAAAATAAGTCCAACTGTGGGAGGTTTTATGAGAGAAGTAAACAGAGTGATGTGATTCAGGGCTTTGCAAACTACAGTCCATGGGCCAAATCCTGCCCTCCACCTCTTTGTAAGACAGCAAGCTAAGAACAGTTTGGCATTTTTGAAGAGATGCAAAAAATGAAAAGAAAAAGAATATACAACAGAGACCAAACAGCCCACAAGCCTAAGACGTTTGCTATCTGGCCCTGTACAGGAAAAGTCTGCCAACTCCTGTAGAGAGTTAGTGGGAGGCGGGGGCCTCTCTTAACTAGCAGGGTCTGGGTTCCTTCCTTGTAATATGGCCTCTTTCTACTCCCCAGAGCTGCCTCCACCTTAGGGAGGATAAAACATTGAAATGGTTCGTCAAAAGTTCACTGGGGCTGGCAACCTGCCTGCAGCCGAGAGTCCGAATTTCCAGACGCCTCCTTCCCCACCTGCTGTCTGGGGTCTTATTCAAGTAACCTGGTCCTCAACGTGGCCACAGCTGTGCCTACCCTCCTCCCCAGCTAGCAGACAGGAGCCACACAGACCACAGTTCTCCCAAGGACCCCTAACCCCTCCGCTCACCTCCAACTCCTGCCTGAACTACTCGGTCAAAAATAGAACGACATGGATCCCTCTTTCAAGACATCTCCCTGGAAATCCAACACCCAGGCAATCTGACTCCTTTTATTTCAGTTTACAGCTCAGAGTCCAACTTTACAAATCCTGGCATTTGGCAACAAAGGCAGAAATGTTTCTATCCAAACAAAATCAAATGCACAAGTCTAGCTCTTGGGAAAGAAATTCCATAGAACACATTCCAGCAGCAATCGTGAATGGAAACTCACACAAAGCCGAGTCCCCGAGCTCGCACGCAGCGGCATCTGTGGTACATTCCACCACGTTTCTGTGCAAAACAGGAACCAAGTTGTCTCTTAAAAAAAAAACAGTCTGGGGCTTTCCTGGTGGCACAGTGGTTAAGAATCCGCTTGCCAATGCAGGGAACACGGGTTCGAGCCCTGGTCCGGGAAGATCCCACATGCCATGGAGCAACTAAGCCCATGCGCCATAACTACTGAGCCTGCACTCTAGAGCCCACGAGCCACAACTACTGAGCCTACATGCCACAACTACTGAAGCCCATGTGCCTAGAGCCGGAGCTCCGAAACGAGAGAAGCCACCGCAATGAGAAGCCCGCCCACCGCAACGAAGAGTAGCCCCCGCTCACCGCAACTAGAGAAAGCCACGCACAGCAAAGAAGAACCAAAGCAATGAAAAAAAATTTTTTTTTATAGTTTGTCCCATCAGTGTTCAACACAGAGCCTTTCCTCTCACACAGCCCATCACCCCAGAAGGTTCCAGAAGGTCATTTTGTTCACAGTGATATCTGCCTCATGGAAAATAAATTACACCTGAACAGTTAACGTTGCAATAATTAAACTAGCCATTCCCTAAAGTTAAAATAACTCCCCTGTCCACACAAAGTGATACAGTAAATTCTTATTGTGGTGACGGTGAAAACGTCTGATAAAAGATGATAAATGGGACACATTCACCTGTGATTCCTCCCCCCCCACCCCATTAAAACTGTAGTAAAGGGAGTCTTTAAAGGAATAAGCACACAGGAACAAAAAGAATGAGAAACAGCAGGAAGAAAATTTTGGAAGATGGGAAGCAGACGGATAAGCTGTAACTGAGAGAGAAGAACTGAGAGGGTCAAGGAGCACGCCGGGCCTCAGCCTAATTCACACGGAAGAGCCCCACCCAGGCAGCAGCAGCCCCGGGCAGCAGGGGCAGTAGGGGCGGAAGTGGGGTTGAGAAGATGATGAGCTGAGCGTCTAGCTAAGGAGCAAGTAGACGCTGATCACCTCTCCCACTCCTCGTGGTTGACCAAATGCCCCATCTGCCCCAGTGGAAGACTAGAAGCTGATTCTCTGGAGAAAGTAAAACAGGATCTCTACCCCGGGGGACACCAAGGACCTCTGGGGAGAGAGGACCCGTGCCGAAAACAGGAAATTAAGTCCAAGCTTACATATCAGACATCGAGATCCACCTTCTTCTTCCCCGACTCAGATCTCAGGATGCTAGCACAAAAAGGGCAGGAGAATGGAAAATTCTTCATGGGGGAGTCTGACCAGCTCAAAAGAAAAGAGCTCCGGGTGCTGACACGGTTGTTTTGTGTCCTCCAAGGACAAATGATAGACAGGCAAAAATGTTTTCCCTGCTTTTCTTTCAGGGAGACTTAATTTAGAGTTAACTTCTGTCAGAGAAAACACAACTTCCTGCACCTACTCTACATTATTTCCCACCATTTCTGTTGTAGAGGGGGACATAGTATACAGTGTTTGACATGCATGATTACAAGCTTACAGAATCTACTTATATTTCTGCTATTACTGTTTCTCAAGACAGCTGAATGAAATCACCCTACAACAGGGTTCTCAAGATTACCTGCAATTAGAATTACCTGGGGAGCCTTAAAAACACACCAATCCCAGAGCCCCACCCTCCAGAAATTAATTTAATTAGTTAGGGAGGGGTCAGGCAGCCTAGTTGTAAAAGCTCCCCAGGTGATTCTAATGTGCTGCAAAAATTGAAAACCACTGAAATGAAAAACACTGAAAAAATGAAGTCTGCAGTTGACAAGCCCACTCATTCAATCAGAGCATCCAACTGGAGATGCTCCACTAAAATGAGGAAGCAGAGGGTCCAGCACAGAAGAAAGGCAAGGAAAATATCCAGAAAGAGGTTGTGGGGAGATTCCAGGATGCAGCAGATCTAGAAGCAGCTAACCCAGCTGAACTTGGAGCTTTCCCAGCCTCCCTTGCAGCTAGGGTGGAGACATGTGACCTAAGCCCTGCCAATCAGTGGATCCATGTGAGATTTCTTTTCTGGGGAAAACAATGTAAGAAGATGTCAATGACAGACACCTGCTTTTCAAGAGCAAGTGGAGGGGAAGGCATCTAACCTTCAGGGACAGTAGGGGAAGACTGGCATCTCTGACCTCCAGCCCTGTGGTCTGAGCACTGTCCCTGATGTGATGTCTCCAGGCCTGACCCTGGAGATTCTGGAGCTAGTGAGCATCCTGTAACAAATTTTTCAGCTAGAGTGTGATCTGTTTTTCACAACTAAGCACCTGATGGATAGCGTTACCAAATATTTAGGTCTGAATTCATAAATATACAGGAAATTGAACAAAACAGGCAATTATTAACTCCAGGAAAAACAAAAAAGAGAGAGACAAATGTAATTCTGGTACACTACATGGATTGGCTGGGAACAATGTTTCATCTTATATAAACACTGAAATTTGAATTACAGTTATTAATATATCAGAAGGGCATGAGGAAGTATATGTGTCAGAGTGAGAGGTGTGTTTTCTATTGCTGCTATTTGCTGAACAAAGTTGGTGTCTTGAGGCAACAAATTTATTATCTTTTTTTTTTTTTTTTTTGGCCGCGCTGAGCACCTTGTGGGATCTTAGTTCCCCGACCAGGGACTGAATCCGCACCCTCAGCAGTAAAAGCGCAGAGCCCTAATCAGGGTATTCCCCAGAAATTTCTTATCTTAACACTTGTGGGTCCTAAGTCAGACGTGGGTCTCGCTGGGCGAAAGTCAAGGTGTGGGCAGAGCTGCATGCCTTCCGGGGGCTCCAGGGAGAATCCATCGCCTTGCCCACTGAGGTTGTTGGCAGAATTCGGTTTCCTGCCGTGGGGAGGACTGAAGTTCCCATTTCCTTGCTGGCCGTCAGCGGAGGGCTGGTCGTCTTCTGGAGGCACCCACATTCCTCGACCCGTGGCCCCCTTCGTCCACCTTCACAGCCAGCAACGGGGCTTCCACCTTCTCCTGCCTCATCTTCCCTTGTCACGTCTCCGACCTGCTCTACTGCCTTTCACTTTTAAGGACTCGTGATTGATCGAGCCCGCCCAGATAATCCAGGATAATCTCATTTCCAGGTTCTTAACTTTAATCACATCTGCTAAGTCTCTTTTGCCATATAAGGTAACATTCACAGGCTTGGGGGGTTAGGGCAGGGACATTTGGGGGGGGTGCAGTATTCAGCCCACCAGGTCAGGGGAGGCGTAAGAATGCTAAAACCCCATCTTCCAGAGTAGGAAGTCATCAGTATCTAAAATGGAAAAATCAAGAAAGAACAGCATGAACAATGAAATATGGAAGTAGAAACCAGAAGACATTTCTAGAACAGAAAAGCCGTTCCCACTGAGCAGCAGGATGGGGGTGGGGAACAGAGTTTGCAGTTTTTACAGTAGAAGCTTCATAGGGCACTCTTTAACGTTTAACTTTTAAAACCGTTTGGGGCTTCCCTGGTGGCGCAGTGGTTGAGAGTCCGCCGGCCGATGCAGGGGACGCGGGTTCGTGCCCCGGTCCGGGAAGATCCCACATGCCGCGGAGCGGCTGGGCCCGTGAGCCATGGCCGCTGAGCCTGCGCGTCCGGAGCCTGTGCTCCGCAACGGGAGAGGCCACAACAGTGAGAGGCCCGCGTACCGCAAAAACAAAACAAAACAAAACAAAACAAAAAAACCGTTTACCTTTCTAAGTCACGTACCTGTATTACCTCCTGCATAGGAGACACCCCTGTGTTCTGCCTACTCTCACTCCTCTACTCAAAGGACGCTTGGGACACTTCTGACAATGTCGGGGGTGGTTTCCCACTCCAAGCGATCCTGCAACACCAGCTGGGTGTCCTACGATTTAACTCGATTCTGACACTGTCTACCTGGACGTGGCCTCAGATCCCACAGGTTAAGGGCTCAGTCCCATAGGACTGCCCCCACTTCAGAAACCACTTGCAAGTCCAGGGTGCCACATGTGCTTCTCACAGACCAGCTGTAAACAGGAGGTTCCCATGCTAGAGTGGCTCACTGAACTCAGGAAAACAGTTTACTTGCCAGACTCTTGGTTTGTTACAAAGGATACAAATGAACAACCAGATAAAGAGATTCACAGGGTGAGGTCCAGAAGGGTCCTGAGCACAGGAGCTTCTGTCCCGGGGGAGTCTGGGGTGTGCCACCCTCCGGCATATGCTGTGTTCTTGTTCACCTACCTCGAAGTTCTCGGAACGTGGTCATTTAGGAGTTTTATGGAGGCTTCATTACATAGGCATGGCTGATTAAGTCAATGGCCACTGGTTAACTGATTCAAACTCCAGCCCCCTCTTCTCTCCCAGGAGAAGGGGGTGTGGGGTGGCGGAGGGACTCAATTCCAACCCTCTGATCAACCAGCCCTCTGGTTGGTTCCCCTGGCAACCAGACCCCCCCATCCTTAGGGGCTTTCCAAAAGGCCCCTCATTAACATAAACTCAGCTGTGGTTGAAAGGGGCGTGTTATAAATAACAAGAGACACCTTTATCCTCTTACCACTTAAGAAATTCCAAGGGTTTCAGGAGGGCCAGGAATAGGAGGAAGACTATATTTCTTAATACAAATCATTCTAGTTCCTCTGCTGGGAACCCTCTCTCCTCTAGGCCTCCCCTTAACTATTAGGGTACTGACCCCTCTGCCAGCAGGTAAACTCACTCTGTGCTCCCAAAGCCCCTCACAAGTTCCCCATTATAAATATCCACACACACCCCCAAAACTGAAATTGCACCGGTCCACCTGCTGGAGAAAGCTTATTTGGAGAATGAAAACAACCAGGGACAAGCCAACCAGAAAGAGAGAGAGAGGGTAAGCACCAATGAGATGCAGTAGGCCATGAGTGGGACATTTTCTCCTGAGGACTTGAAGCTGAGGGAATGTGAAGCCTGGAGTTGCTGCAGCCAACTTGTGCCTCTGAGGTTAGGGCTTGAAATAGGAGCCACTGTGAAGGACAATAAGAAAAAGGAAAAAGAGACATGCCATGTTCCAGTTATAGCACTGTAGCTACTGCTATTTCCCTTCCATGTCTCTGGCCTTTGGGATTTCTAGTCCTAATGATATTTACCCTGAAGCACTGGTTCTCAGCCCTGGCTGCCATTAGAATCACCTGGGACACCTTTAAAAAAAAAAACACCTAGGCCTGGTCCCACCCCCTCCCCAGAAATTCTGATTCACTCAGTCTGGGGTGGAACAGCCCTGGGAGGATGGGGAGGGGAGAAGGAAAAGGGCGGAAAGAGAAAGCATTTCAGCCAGATCTTTTCGTTTTGATACGGTTGGCCTGATAAAGCTTGGCTTCTTGCTAGTCGTGCAAAACAAACACCAGATTTTATTTCCTCTCTCCTCCCCATTCACTGGTGGAAAGAAGAACTCCTTGACATTTTGGTGGAAAGCAGAAGCAGAAACTGTAACGAGAAAGACTTAATTCTAGAAAACAATTGGAGGGAGCCCTTTGGCTTTTGGAGAAGGAGGATATCGTGTATATTCTGGAAAGAAGGGATGCTGAACCAGCAAGGAGCCCACAGCCTCTCAGAGGAGGGAAGTAAGTTGACGGCAGATGCCCACTAGGGCAGGGACAGGGCAGGAAGAAGTGCCTGAGAGTCGTGGGGCCCACGGTGGACTCAGTAGTGGTCGGCCAGGAGGGCAAGGGAGTGGAGCTGGCTTGCAGGGCAGGAAGACCAGCTCTCCCAAATGTTTGGAGACACGGACAGTACACTCTGGCCTCGGGGGCTGCTGCAGTGAGCTGGGGGAAGGGAGGGCCCCTGAGGCCAGGATAGGGAGGTCTGAGGGCCAGGCCGGCCCAGGTCCTGGAAGGCCAAGGGCACCACAAGGAGGAGTCTGATTGTGCCTGTACCAGTTGGACCGTGGAGGCCCGAGAAACCCCCGACAGGTGGCAGAGGCTCCGAACCATCCCCAGGTCCAAGCTCGGGTCTAAGATGACATCTTGAACGTATTTAAAGCTGTTTGGGACTCTGTGTCCAGGGGTCAGTTCCCACTGACCATTGACTGCACATGCTGACGTAGCCCCGAAGTGGAAGGTGGGAAGGAAGTAAAGATTCCCTTCTGGGCTTGACACGGTGCTTCTCAAAAGACCCCCAACACCTGCCACCCATTTCCAAACACCACCAGGGGCAGCCAATGGAAAAGTCTGGCCAGGCAGGCACTTGGGAGCTTTGTAAATTGCAGAGGAGACCAGTCACCTCCTCCTGGCCCTGAAGGCGACTACAAACTCCTCAAACTTGGGTGAGGTTATTCCTCATGCAACCCTGACTCCTCCACAGGCAGGGAACAGTCCCTGAACCAAACATAGAGGAAGTCAGAGAGGTAATAAGAGCGCGATGATACAGATAAAATGCATTCCTACTGACTTTTATGATTGACAGCTGATACCATTTATGCGCCAAACAACCCTATAAGTAGGTACTCTCTTTATTCTCTCCATTTTACATACAAGCAATCTGAGGCCCAGAGAGGTAACGTGACTTGCCCAGGGCCACAGAGCTAGTCAGTGGCATTGGCTGGAACTAGGACCTGGTGCCGCGATCCTGAGTCCCCAGCTCCATTTGCCTTTGCTCTTCCTCAGCCACTCCTGTGACCTGGCATCACAAATCCCCACAGGACCGCTGTGCTCGCTCTGGGCCCCAATTGGCCAGAATCCCTGGATGGTTTAGGCTCTGGCTGTGGGACCAGGGATCAGCATGCCTCACCCACCCCGACCGGTCTCTAAGGTACCCTGAGCGGGTCACCCTCCTGGCCACGGCTCATGAAAGGAGGGGCTGTGCAGGAGGCTTTAGCTGTCCTGCCACTGGCCCCTCGACCCAGGCCAACCAACTGCATTTTCAGCCACCCTCTTAGGTGAAGTGTAAGGGTCTCCGGCTTCAGGAAGAAAGCCAGACTTTCCAGGACTGGGTGTCAGGCAGATGCCCTGACAACGCAGGTGATGGCTGGAAAGCGTCACAGAGAGAGCCAGGAGGGGGCGGAGATGGCTGTTTCCATCTGCAACAGAGACTCACACTCGTGCTTGGTGGGTAACGGGCCAGAACTGCTCAAGTCTCTCCTGGCTCTGAATTCAGTGTGGCCAAACACCCCAGGGGGTGGGCGTGTCAGGGTTAAATGAGCTAACACAGCGAAGAACTCAGAACAGAGTCTGCCCTGTAAGAGCGGCGGCCTCTCCAGGTCCCCCAGGCTCCCTCAGCTCCTTTAGGTCTTGCTGCAGATGTCACCTCGGTGACACCCAAAGTCCCCCCGCACCACCGCCCCCAGCCCTCTCCAAACTCCCTTCTGCTTTACTTCTCTCCTGAGCACTTTGCTCCATCTGACATAGCTTTCAGCAAGATCAAAGCCAGCTTGCTCCTCCTCGGAGAGTCCCCTGGGCCCTGACATAGCCCACTCCAAGCCCCCGGCCTGTTAGGTCATTTGAAGTCCCCCTGGTGAGCTCCAAATCAGTGCTTCTCAAACTTGAACGTGCAGAGTCATCGCCAGGGACCTTATTAAATACAGAAATTAAATCGGCAAGGCCGGGTGGGCCTGGGAATCAGCATTCAGAAGGCATTCCCAGGTGATGGGTCAGAATTCAGGCTCTAGAATTTACCCTGTGGGCTACTGTTCTTTCCATTTTCCTTCTCTCCCCCCCTGCCCCCTCCCCCTGCCCCCTCTCTGCTCACTGTCCCTCTGTTCTGGTCCCTCCCCCCTTCTCTCCCTTGCCTTCTCTCTTCCTATCTCCCTCCATCATTCCATCCCTCTCTCGATGTCTCTTCCTACCTCCCTTCTCACCTCTTCCTTTCCTTTTCTTTCCCCACCGCTGCCCTCCCATTAGCTGCCCCGGGAGGTAACTGGCACCTTCAGGCATCGGCCCAACCTGCTGGGTTCAAAGGTCAAAACCCCTGATTCTAGAGGATTCCAGGCAAGTAGACTCCTTATTTGCAGAAGCAAAAAACAACATTAAACCAGGAGCCCCCTGAACTTAACAATTCAGAGCTGGGCTCATCACATTCCCTTCTTAATAACCACATAATGACTCCTATTAACAGCCCATCAAAGGCAATTACTCCTCTGAAGGAACAAAGGCTCCCACAAGCTGTTTTCTCACCGTTTGTAGCAAATGGCTCTTATTCCACACCTGCACCCTAACCACCCCCTCTTCTGAGGGCAAATCTTACAGATCTGTCTTCTTTCTCCAGTGGCTTCTCAGCAGACAGCTCCTCACCCATCCTTTCCCAAGGGACAGAGTGAGAACGTGGGAAAACCTTCACAGTCCTTTCCTCTTTTTCATTTAGTAGGGACATTGGATGGAGGCACAAGGAATCATCAAAAATCTGTCCGGCAGAAATACTCATCAGGGCCTCTGTTTACAAGCTTATTTATGCAGCGTGGATTGTAAGAGTGGAAAACCAGAAATTACTTCCATGACCATCACGGTCAAGTACAATAGAATACCAAACAGCCATAAAAACAGCTAGGAGGGCCCAAAACAATAATCAGAGCCTACATTGAGTTTTCCTAACTGTGTGCCCACCCCTACTCTGAGCATTTGACATATATTATCTCATTTAAGGTCACAACCACCCTGGGCAAATTATTATCCTCATTTCCTAGCTAAGGAAACCAAAGCTTAGGTGTTATTACCTATTTTTGCCTCAAACTGAATTTCACTCCTCAGCAACCAATGTCTAATCTTTAAGCAAATTCTCAGTGGTTGGTTTTTTTTTAAGTCTAGATATAGACCATGGAATGTAAAACAAAATCTTCTAGAAAGTAATCAGGAGAATATCTTCATGACCCTGGTGTAGGCACAGATTTCAGAAGCAGGACACAGAAAGTGTGAGCTTCCTGGACTTCAGAACAAGCAGTGGGTGTTACTTCCCCATTGACCCCTGCACATAGTCTATCCCAGTACGCAGGGAGAGCGGGAGGGTGGTGCACTAGAAATTGTTCAGCAGATACAGCCCCACTTCACATTTCAGTTTGGAGCTCCATCTGGGAAAGAGAAGGTTATAACCTCAGGGAAGGGGGAACCATCACTACTAGGCCATTCCCAATCAGGGCCCACTGATCTGCGCTGATGGACACCAGGGGGCGCCCTTCAGACAGTGCGTCCAGCCCTGGCCAGCAGCTCTGGCTGGAGTGAAGCCAGCTGTTTGCTTCCCTGCTGTCCCCATCCTAGCTTGTCCCTGGCAGCGGAGTGACAGAACAGAACTTCCCAGAGAGGTCGGCAACTAGGAGGAAAGGCTGAGAGGCCGCTGCGCCCCACACACCCCACGGTTTACAGAATGCCTTCACCCACACTCTCGCTTTATCCCCACACCAGCCCAGTGGGGAGCAACCCCTACTTTATGGATAAGGCAGCGGTTCAGTAAAAGGAAAATGAGGCTTCTCAGCAAGTGAGCAGCAAAGCCCAGCTCCCAGGCCTGGTGCCCGGGAGGCCCCTCTGCTGCCTCACTCACTGCACTGTCACCTTCTCTCATGCAGCCCGTTGGATCCCAGCTTCCAGGAGGCTCTTTGGGAGCATGATTAACTTGTTTAAAGTCGTAAGTGTGGGCACATACATGGACCTGTGGTGGAAGGGGGTGGGCAGTGAAGGGGATTAGAATATGCCACCCCAAAATTTGCCACTTAGGCATAAGAGTAGTCTGAGCTGCAGGCAATTAAGCAGCAAACACAGAAAGAACTCTCTGCCCTTCCCCTATCCTGCCTAAAAGCAGCACAGAGGTATCCTTTTGTGAAGGTGTTCCCGCTCCCCTCTCCCATACTAGGAGATCAAGCCTTATCACTGGAAACAGAAAGT
>NW_021146705.1:0-25000 GCF_002837175.3 Physeter macrocephalus
TAGCATATCTCCGTGTTTCCTTCATGTGTCTCCTTTTAAAGAAACACACCACTACAGATAAGACTTTATTTACATTAGAACCTTTAACTCATCTGTGATTTATCTGGGGTCAGTCACAAAGTAGGGGAGCAAACTCTATTTTTCCGAATCACTGACTAGCAACAGCATCTTCTGCATCCCCCCAGGTGCCCCCTTATCACATCTTAAATTCTCGTGTGGGTTGGATCTGTGTCGAGGCTTCTCCCAGGCTCTGTTGTTTTATTTCCCCCACCCCCAACTCAAACTGTTTTCATTGCTGTAGCTTTATGATCCATTTACCATCCATACCCGTGTCGCTTGATTTCCTTGCCTGTGCTTAAATGTGCACCCCGTTTATTTTCCCACATCATATTTGAGATGGTCTGGGATTTTTTTTTTTTTTTGCGGTACGCGGGCCTCTCACTGTCGTGGCCTCTCCCGTTGTGGAGCACAGGCTCCGGACGCGCAGGCTCAGTGGCCGTGGCTCACGGGCCCAGCCGCTCCACGGCACGTGGGATCCTCCCGGACCGGGGCACGAACCCGCGTCCCCTGCATCGGCAGGCGGACCCTCAACCACTGCGCCACCAGGGGAGCCCTGGGATTTTTTAAAATGGGAATTTCACACGCACAGGAGCTCTGGTTACCCATGGAATGTCACTGTGGCCACCCTGGCCTCCTTGATGTTCTGGAACATTCCAGGAGTGCTTCTGATTCAGGACATTTGCGCCTCCTTTCCCCTCCTTTCCTGAATGTGTCTGCTCTGGATATCCCTTCCCAGACTCCGCTCAGAGTGCCATAACAGAGAGGCGGGGAGTCCTTCCTGTGACTTGGTTTTTTTTGGTTTTTGTTTTGGCTGCAGCATGTGAGATCTTAGTTCCCCAACCAGGGCTCGAACCCGCATCCCCTGCATTGGGAGTGTGCGGTCTTAACCACTGGACCACCAGGGAAGTCCCCCCTGTGACATTCTAATTGTCACAACGGGGGGTGGCAGGGGTGGGGAGCGCTGCCACTGGCATCTAGTGGGTGGAGGCCAGGGGTACTGCTAAACGTCCTACACTGTGCAGATGGCCCCCACGGGAAAGACCCATACGGCCCCAAATGTCACGAGGCAGAGAACCATATATGCTCCAAGGTGGGCGGGTGTGGGGGGGACTTGGTCTGGTTCACGGCCGTATCCCGGCGTCTAGAACAGCGCCAGGCCCACAGAGGCATGTTTTTGAGAGGGGGCATCACGGGGCCGGGAGGGCGGCATAGCGCGGGGACTAGGACCCCAGGCTCCAGCGCGGCCTGCCTGGCTTCTGTCCCGGCTCTGAAAACTGTCGGTCATTATCGTTTGTTGAGACATGATAAGTTAACATGGGCGGGACTGACTGATGTGGAGATCTGTTCTCCTTCATCCTGGGCCACTGCTCCCCCATCCCTGCTACTCGGACTAGCAAGCAGCTGGGTGTCCACGAGTGTCCTGTGATAAAGGGGAAGAAAGGGGGCACCTTGTTAAGGGAAAAGAGCTCTCTTTCCCGCAGAGCCTTTCCCTTGCCACTCAGCCCTGTGACTAGCCAGGAGGGGATCAGGGGCTGTACTGCTGGATCCCAGTGGCCTTGGAACCTGTCCTGGCTGGCCATCCATGGAGCCCACCGGGGCAGTGCCATCTTCAGGGAAGCCTAGCCTCTCTCTGGGGTCTTCTCTTCCTGCAGGTGGAAGGTCATGTCCCTTGGCCCATGTTCAGCCAGCTGTGGTCTCGGCACTGCCACGCGCTTGGTGGCCTGTGTGCAGCTGGACCAAGGCCAGGACACAGAGGTGGACGGGGCGGCCTGTGTAGGTCTGGTGCGGCCGCAGGCCAGCATCCCCTGCGTCATCGCCGACTGCACCTACCGGTGGCACGTCAGCGCCTGGATGCAGGTAAGTGCTGCAGCTGGGGCTGGCGCGTGCACGGGCCGAGGGTCCTCACGCACGGGGACCTTTGGGGGCTTTGATTCATGTGACCCCCTGAAAACGGGGAGAGCTGGGTCTCTTGGGGAGAGGGCAGCCGGAGCACCTAGGGATGGAAGACATAGCGAGGCCTAGAGACGTGGGGGACAGGTAAGCCTTAAGAGGCCCTGAGGTCTGGAGACTCCAGAAGAGGAAGGGCTGATAACTCCCCACAGATGAGCAACTGCCACCCCGTGCCCAGCACCTCGCGAGGCGCTGGAGAGACAAAGGCCAACAGGGCCAGGTGCCCCGCAGAGGGGCTCGCTCACGGTGCGGAGGGAGAAGAGGCGGAGCGGACAGCCACCGCTGCCTGAGTCAGGAGGACCCTGGGCATCTGGGTCGGGGGAGTTGATCACTTGGATGGGGCAGCGCGGGGTGGGAGGGGAGGGTGGACGCCGGGCTGCGATGAGTGACGGAGGACGGAACAGCGAAGCCACGCCGCCTGCTCCCCGCTCTAGGGGCTGCAGGACAGAGAGGCCTCGAGGGCGACAGTGAGAGGCCTGGGCTTGAAGCCCTGCCCCTCCCCCCTATGTGATCCTTGCAAGGTGACCTCTCTGAGCCTCAGTCTCCTCATCTGGAGCATGGACACCCATGCCCGCCTCCCGTGTTGTGCAAAGATCATATCAGATCCTGCCCGGCCTGTGGTCACCGCTGTCCTCGTCACCCTCCGGCAGGGTCAGTCCCAACTCCTTCCTCTCTCTCCTGGCAGTGTTCCGCCTCGTGTGGGGATGGCATCCAGCGCCGGCACGACGCCTGCCTTGGACCCCAGGCCCGGGTGCCCGTGCCAGCCGACTTCTGCCAGCATTTGCCCAAGCCGGTGACGGTGCGGGGCTGCTGGGCTGGGCCCTGTGTGGGGCAGGGGACACCCAGCCCGGTGCCCCACGAGGAATCCACTGCTCCTGGCCAGACCACAGCTGCCACTGCTTCCCCGGCGTGGCCCCAGCCCCGGGCCCACCTCCTCTCCCCAGCTCCCCGGCCGCAAGGACTCCCGCCCGGGCCCCAGGAAAGCCCAGCAGAGTCCAGTTATGTTCCTTCCTCCTTTCTGTCTGGGCGGCTGACTGGCTGCAAGAGGGGTGGGCAAAGGCACGTTCACCTGGGAGAGCCAGGCCGTGCTCCCTGTGGGGACCTCCTGGGGGTGTTCCTGTGGCTGCAGCGCCCGGGGCGCCGGGATGAGTGTGCGGTCAGGCTGAAGGGATGGGCTTGGAGGCCGGGTTCAGGGGGGCCCCCTTCCTCGCTGGTAAAGTGCGAGCTCACTTTTATTATCATCAAGGGGAAGTAACCTGAAGGTTTCACAGAGTCAGAATCCCCGCCGGTGTGACCCACTGTACACACTGCCTCCCTCGTGGTGGCACGTCAGTGGTGGCTGTCTGCCTTGCGTGGCGATGCTCTGGCCCACGCAGCCCCCTCCTTGCCTGAGGAAGCTTCCGGCGGGGCCTAGGAGGACAGCAGCCGCCCCAGCTCCCGGTCTCCTTCCCCGGCACGGAAAGCCCCCGGCCCTGCCCTGCTGGGGATACCCCACCTGGAAGCTCCCGCCCCCTTTCCAGGTGCCTGTGGCCGGCAGCACCTTGAGCCAACAGGAACCATTGACATGCGAGGCCCAGCGCGGGCGGACTGTGCAGTGGCCATCGGGCGGCCCCTGGGTGAGGTGGTGACCCTCCGAGTCCTCGACAGTTCCCTCAACTGCAGTGCTGGTATGTCTATAGGGCCACGTGAGCAGCTGTTGCCAGTGACAGGACCTGCTAGGTGCCAGCGAGTGTGACTCCAGGGCGCCCCGTTCCTGGGGGGATTCTCCAGGTGCATCCCCACGTGTAACCATCGCAGCCCGCTCGTAACTGGGGTGTGGCGGTCCCCATTTCACAGATGAGGAAACTGAGGCTAGGAGAGATTATCACACGTCCAGTTCCTTAGAGTCGCGTGGCCAGTAAGTGGGAGAGTCAGGACCTGAACTCAGCTCAGTCCGCCCCAGGCCGCTGGGCTGCCGAGCTGGACTCGGGGTGCTGGGTCCTCACCTCGCTGCCACTTCCCAGGGGAGATGCTGCTGCTTTGGGGCAGGCTCACGTGGAGGAAGATGTGCAGGAAGCTGCCCGGCATGGCTTTCAGCTCCAAAGCCAACACGCTGGTGGTGAGGCAGCGTCTTGTGCAGCCGCGAGGCGGAGTGCTGCTTCGGTATTCGAGCCAGCCTGCCCCGGGAGCCTTCCACCGAGGTACAGCGAGCACGTGGAGCCTCCCCGCCTCCCCGGAGGCTGGCTGGCTGGGCGCTGCTGCCAACGGGGCCAGTCCCGACGGGCCAGCGGGCAAGGCAGACAGGGAGCTGAGCTGACTGAGAATGAAGAGCAGCGCCTTCCCGGACACCCCCCGACACCCCCATCCCTGTATGTGCGCTCAGGACGAGGTCCCGGGAGGTGCGCGGTGTTCCTTCCTCTCTGGGGCCCTGCGGCGAGATGGGCGGACGTCCTCCCTCCCTCCCTCAGGCCGTCGCGGGCCGCACACCCTGGCCCCGGCACTCGGGTCCTTCGGGACCCTTTAAGGGCCTTCTGCGAGCCTCTGTCCCCAGTCCTGTTGGGTGCACTGTCCTCCCGGCTCATCCTCTGCTCAGCAGGCCGTGGGTGCACGCGCACACCTCGTGCGGCGGATGGCGTCCCCGAGAGCCCTGCTAGCCCGTGGCCCCATCCGTGTCCACGGAGAGCCCTCTAGGTTACTTCAGGGGGCTTGCCCTCTTCCACAGCCCAAGCTTGCTGAAGGTGGCTTCCCCAGGGGTCCCCCCAGGCCGCTTCCTCCGCTGCCCCTCAGCGTGCAGCGCACAGGCACCAGCTCCTGCCTGCTCATCACTCCTCACTTCCCAGCCTCCCCACGCGCGGGCACCTGCTTTTTTTTTTTTATTAACATCTTTACTGGAGTAGAATTGCGTTACAACGGTGTGTTAGTTTCTGCTTTACGACAAAGTGAATCCGTTATACATATACGTATGTCCCCATATCTCTTCCCTCTTGCGTCTCCCTCCCTCCCACCCTCCTATCCCACCCAGCTAGGTGGTCACAGAGCACCGAGCTGATCTCCCTGTGCTATGCGGCTGCTTCCCACTAGCTATCCACCCCACGTTTGGTAGTGTACATAGGTCCATGCCACTCTCTCACTTTGTCACAGCCTACCCTTCCCCCGTCCCCATATCCTCAAGGCCATGCTCTAGTAGGTCTGCGTTTTATTCTCATCCTACCCCTAGGCTCTTCATGACCATTTTTTTCCTCTTAGATTCCATATATATGCGTTAGCATACTGTATTTGTTTTTCTCCTTCTGACTTACTTCATTCTGTATGACAGAGTCCAGGTCCATCCACCTCACTACAAATAACTCAGTTTCGTTTCTTTTTATGGCTGAGTAATATTCCATTGTATGTACGCGCCACAGGCACCTGCTTTGAGGGAGGCCCAGGAGGCGCGGGCAGGAGGGGCTGCCCCGGTTGGGGCGGGTGCAGCATGCAGCACTTCTGCACGTGTGACTTTGCTGATTCCTCTTAAAGACTGCCCTGCCCAGTGTGTGCTGTTGTTCCCTTCGCTTTACAGAAGAAGGGACTGAAGCGCGGAGCGTTTAAAGCCTTCGCCTAGGGTCCCACAGCCGGGAAGTGGTAGAGATGGCGTTCAGTGGAGACGTCTGCCCGGGAGCCCCGATCTTGGCCGCAGTGCCACACTGATCCCCCACTGCTCCCCGGCTGCCCTGCTGCCCTGGCCTCTGGCAAGAGTGGTCACCCCGGGGGACTCGTGTGTTCCGGAGGGGGTCCACACCCAGTCTGTACGCCTGCTCTCCCCCTGCAGGATGTGACATGCAGCTCTTTGGACCCCGGGGTGAAATCGTGAGTCCATCATTGAGTCCGGATGGGAGGAACATGGGGGGCTGCCGAATCTTCATCGACGTGGCTCCACAGGCCCGGATCGCCATCCATGCCCTGGCCATGGACAAGGGCACCAGAACCGAGGAGACTGATTCCAGCTACATCTTGGTGAGGCTACCAGGATGGGAACAGGAATGGGCTGACTTCTGCTGTCATTCTGGACATCCATCTCTGGGGACAGGGACTGGGGGTTGCTGGGCTATAGGACCCACTGAGTTTACTTCCGATCAAAACCTTCAAAATCATTAGTGAGAGAATGGGAGAAAAGTTTCCTCCACTTATTCACCAACAAATGCTTATTGAGTTCCCTACAAGAATGAAATAGAAGAGACCTTTTCTGATGTAGACTGCCAGTTCACCCAGGACCGAAGCATGATTTCAGACCCTGATATAATTTTACCAGAAGAGTGGGCCGAGCCCTCCCCGATGAGGTTTTCATGTGTTCTGGGAGAACATCTGTAAGGTATCAGCTCCCTGGAGGAGGCAGCCTGGCCTCTGTAATCAAACTAATCTGGGCTCAAATCCCAGCTCTGGCATCCTGGCTGTGTGTCCCTGGGGAAGGAGCACAACTTCTCTGAGCCTCAGTTTCCTAGGTAGAATAATGGTGTCTTCCTGATAGGGCTGTTGTGTGAGGATTAAATGTGACCCTGGGTGTATGATACCTTGTGTATTAAGGGCTCGTGAATGCTAGCTAATTATCGTTTGTGGTCGGTCCCTTGGGGCTGCCCCTTTCCTCCCAGATCCGGGATATCCACAGCCTGAGGACGACGACATTTCGTGGGCAACAGACGCTCTACTGGGAGTCAGAGGGCAGCCAGGCAGAGATGGAGTTTAGCCAGGGCTTCCTGGAGGCGCACACCAGCCTTCGGGGCCAGTACTGGACCCTCCGGGATAGAGCTCGTTAGCCTGACGATGCCCCGCATCTCCAAGCACATCCTTCAGTTGACCAGCCGGCACAGTGGGATACCTCCTCCCGGTCCGGGAAGGGAAAGGAAGGAACCTGACATTTATGAGCACCCGTTAGGTGCCTGGCTTTCCAATTCGAATTCCCTCCAATCTTAAGTATCTCCTTTAGGGCTTCCTCCAACGTGCAAAACGTTAGAGGGTGGGAGGGGAGACTCTCTGGAAAAGCAGCTCCCAGCCCCTCGGGTACCAATAAACGGATCGTGAGCGCTGAGTGGCGTTTTCTTCACGTAACCTGTCCAAATATGGCTTGAAAACCCACCTCTCCACACGGCAGGGATTCCCTGGCCGCGGTCGGGCTCCAGATCAGATCCACACCAGATCTGAGCAACCCCCTGGCCACCCCTAGCGGTCGTCTTCCTACCCAGTGAGGAGAGGCGAGGGAGTTTGGAGTCCCGATGGGGCCCTGAGGCTGGCGCACCTGAAATTCTCATCGAAGCCCCGCCCCTATACTAGTCTGGGTGGGAATGTTTGACCGCCTCGAGTCCTGCGGCGCCAGGACCCGCCCCGTATGCTAATAAGCGCGAGCCCTTAGGGCCCTCTTCGTCCAGGTCCGTGCGGGCCCCGCCCCCTATGCTAATGACACGGGCCCGCTCGGGCGCACCTACCCGCGGCCCCACCTCTATGCTAATGAGCGCGAGCCTCTCGGGCGCCCCTTCCCCGACCCCGAGAGCCCCGCCCCCTATGCTAATAAGCGGCCGCCTCTCCCACAAGGCAGCGCGCCGGGACGACGCGGCCGGCTCCGGAGCCCTTTGTGAGGGCTGCGGGAGCGCCGGACGGCGGCACCATGAGCGGTGCGGGCGGAGCGGCGGTGGCGTCCGGGGACTCGGCGCCGCCCGCGCAGGAGGAGGGCATGACATGGTGGTACCGCTGGCTGTGTCGCCTGTCGGGGGTGTTAGGGGCCGTCTGTGAGTACCCGGCCCGGGGGAGGGGCCGGCCCTGCCGCACGCTGCGCATGCGCGCCCGGCCCCGCCCCCCCGTGGCCGCCCCCCGCGGCCCCCCCCCTCCACTCCCCCCGGGAAGGGGCCGGCTTAGGGCCCGGGTCTCCGGGCCACGCGCGGCCTTGGGCAGCGGCGGGGGCGGCGGGAAGCCGGCGCTTCTGCGATTGCTGTGGTTACCGGCCCGCGGCCTGGGCTCCTGGGTCCGGGGCTGGCGAGCAGCTCAAGGGACGTTCCAGGAGGGAACGACGCGGCCGAGACTGCCCCTCCACGGCTCTGAGCGTGAGGACAGTGCGGCACCTACTCCGGGGGCCTTCCGAGATGGCCCAGATGCTAGTGCTGAAGCCCGGGCTCAGTCTGGTCCGGAGGCCGCCTCACCTGTTGACTCGGGTGTGGGTGCGGGCGGCAGCCGCCTTAACCTTTGGGCGAAGGTTGTTTGTAACTGGGGCGGGTGCTGGCCAGATTTCCTGAGGGACAGGCGGGCCCCCACGGGAGGGCCAGGCAGTAAGCTGAGGGAGGTGCCTCTCCTCTGGGTCCTCACTGTCCACTTGGAGGCAGTGCACTTCCCCTGCTGTCAGCTCTGCCTCCACCGTCTCTCATCTCCCCTACCTCTGCTCCCCACCCCGCATCGCGGACACGCACACCCCGACCTCAGGTTTCCTGGAAAGCTAGGCCCTTTTAGCACAGCCCCCCAAAGAACATACGTAGGAAGGCAGATCTGCTACAGAAGTAAAATAAGGATCATGTGGCAGGTCTTCCAGAGGCAAGCAGACCCTGATCAGATATGTCGAAGGAGCACCTTCGTAGGCTTCCCTTCCAGTCTCGTGCTTCTCCCAGGTGGATGGAGGCTGGAAGAAAGTTCAGGGGTGATCATGGAACAGGCCCTCCCTCCAGTCACGAAAAGGCCTCTGAGTCCCCGTCATTGCTGTTCAGGGGGAGCATGTTTTTGACTTTGTAGGAGAGACTGGTCAGGTCTTAGATACGATCCTCCGGAGTCTGGGTGGCTGTTTCCCTGGCAGATCAGAGTGAGGCTGCTGTGGGAGGGACAGTGATGGGGTGGGGGTGGGGGGGGGGGAAGGGAGGGGCCTGAGCGTGGCCTGTGGGCTCTCACCCTCCTCCCTCCATCTTGGGGTCAGCTGCCCTGCCCACTCCCTTGTTAGCCCTGGCGTCGCATCCAGTGCTGCGCTTTTTGAAGCGGGATTCTTGGGCCACCCCAGCAGTGGCGCTGGGGGGGGGGGGGGGGGGGGGGGGGGAGGGGAGGGGCCTGAGCGTGGCCTGTGGGCTCTCACCCTCCTCCCTCCATCTTGGGGTCAGCTGCCCTGCCCACTCCCTTGTTAGCCCTGGCGTCGCATCCAGTGCTGCGCTTTTTGAAGCGGGATTCTTGGGCCACCCCAGCAGTTCACGGTGTTGGGGCTACAGATCACGCTTCAGGAGAAACCTGTGACGTCGCTCTGAAATGTCAGTTTCACCTGCAGATTTGGGGAAAGTGCTTGTTATATGTTATAGTTGTTATGGTATATAATACAGAGTAGAATGCAAAGCACGGAGGAGTTTTAGAGATGAAACTGGAGTTCAGCTAAGCCTCGTGTTTGCGGCTGGTGGCTGTGGGGTAGCGTCACCTTCCTCTGCAGTGGGGGGTCTCGGGAGAGGCGTTTCCTCAGGGTCCTGATCGTCATCTGGAGGCCAAAGCTTGGGAGGAGATAGGCTGGCACAGGACACCTCCCTCACTTGGCAAGAGTGTTGGACACCCCGAGGGGACATCTTCCAGCCCTTGATTGTTAAAGGACTCCTGGCTGGAGCCTGTTTGGGTTGAAACCTGGTCCTCCCCCAAGGTTGGCTGTTGGTAGATAGTGGGGTAGAGGTGACATGCTGACTGCGGCGGGAAGTATAGGGCGCCGTCAGGTGAGACCAGGCACGGCTGACGTCAGGCAGGAGCGGTATTGTATCGTGGGCGCTCACGGCTGTGGCCCTGGGGAGCCTTGCCGCCTGAATGTGTGTGTGACCTGTCCCAGGACAGGTGCCGCCTTTAGTAGGCGGGAAGTACACCTGTCGCTGGAGGAGACCTTGGCGGGGGACGTACGAGGGCAGTCCCGTTGGAGTTTTGGGTTCACTTCGTCTGGTTTCCTCTTCCATCGTCTGCTGTCTGCATAGGGTTACATGGGAAAACGGGAGAATTCCAGGTCCTCGTCAGGGGTCAGGTGCAGAGGAGCTGCTGCAAATTTAATGAACTGATTGCTCATCGCTGCCTCAGAAGGCCCAGCTTCCTGCCCAGCAGCCAGGCACTGCCTGGCAGACTCCCGGAGTTCTTGGTGGAGCCGGGCTGGGGGCTGTGAGAGAGGAGGGAGGCGACTGTGCGGACCCCTCGGTGGGATGCTGTCGGGAGGGGTGAGCGAGGCTCTGCATTTGGGGCATCAGAGGAACCTCTTTCCGGGGTAGGAGAGGATGCACCCTCCCCGCTGCAGACCCTTGGTACTTCAGGGTGCGGGGGCTGGGCTGTAGGGCTGTCCTGTGTGCAGGAGAGAAAACAGGCCTGGAAAGGTGAAAAGAACATACCCCAAGTCACCGGGCTGGTGGGCCAGTCAGAGCTGCAATTGTGGTCCAGGTCGACCTGGTCCTGATTTCTTTTCCAAGCGGGGCAGCCCTGTCCCAACCCAGATCCAGAGGACTTCTCTCGCGCCCTGCCCTGGGCATGGTGCCGCCTGCCCTGGCCTGAGCCCTTGAGAGACATCCTCTTTTGCATGCTACGCACCTTGCGGGATGGGTTTTGGGACAGCTGGGGTTCAGAGGGCGGGCTTCTCCAACCCCAGAACAGAGAGAGGGCGGGGATGTCCACGCTGCCTCGCTGAGCCCCTAGAGCGAGCCAGCTCTGGGGTCCAGCCGCACCCTGGCCGTGAGGTCTGGGCAAGGCGCTTCGCCTGTCTGAGGCTGCGTCCTCCTCACCTGTTCACGGAGTCGTTGTGTTGGCCTTGCTTGTCTCTGGTGGCGGTGGGGAGACGTCTGGGTGCTGTGAGAAGAGCCAGGTGCTGGGGTCGGAAGGGGTCTCGTGCTTTCACGAGCCGTCTCCCCAGGTGGCCCGCCCGCAGCCTCTGTCCCTTCCTCCCTGCTGATTGCTGCCCGTGTCTCTTGCTTTCAAGCTTGCGCCATCTCCGGCCTCTTCAACTGCATCACCATCCACCCTCTGAACATTGCGGCCGGCGTGTGGATGATGTGAGTAGCCGTGTGACCGTCCTGCCGGGGGTGTTGGGGCGTGTGGATCTCTGGGCACCTCCCAGGTGGAACACGAGTGAGTTGCGTTGGGTGGACTGGCCTGTGAGGCTTGCTGGGCACCAGTGGCGTGTGGGCGGCCTGGGGTGGCGTTAGTTGTGTGAGCTCCTGCTCTGGGGCTCAGGGGGGTCTTGGGGGCCAGCGGGGGTAGCGAGGGTGCGTTCCCTCCACGGTGGGGGCGGATGGAAGGGCCCGGCCCGCTGTGAGGGCCCAGTGTCTGGTCACGGAGAGCCCACGGGCGGGAGCAGACACCCTTGGCGTGCCACCTGGGGCTCCGCCGTCCCCAGCCAGACACGCGCTGCGCTGAGCGCTCGCCGAGTTCCCCCCTCCAGCGAGGGCGTCCCGAGGGCGGGCCGTGGCGGTGGACTGGCCGCCCTGCTCCGGCTCCTCCCGGGAGCCGGCGGAGGTGCCCTGAGGGCCGGGGCCGGCGGGGCGGCATCGCGGGGCTGGGAGCCGCCGGCCTGGGCGCCAGCCTGCTCCTCTCTCCGCAGCACGAACGCCTTCGTCCTCCTGCTGTGTGAGGCGCCCTTCTGCTGCCAGTTCATCGAGTTTGCGAACACGGTGGCGGCGAAGGTGGACCAGCTGCGCTCCTGGCAGAAGGCCGTCTTCTACTGCGGGTGAGGGGCCGCGGGCCGGGCCTGACTCGGCTCCCCCAGACCCTGCGTCCGCAGGTGACGCTGTTGGCCGGGCTGGGCGGACGGCCGCTCAGTTTACTCCCGGTGGAGGTTTAAACAGGGATGGCGCTTGTGCAGAGTCACGGGAGGGACCCGCTCTACGACGTGACCCAGCGTCCAGGGCTCTGCGTCTGGCCTACAGGTCCAGCCACGCAGAACGCAGGCGTGAGATACGTACACCTTGCAGCAGTGCGTATAATAGAGAACGCGAGAAATGCCTGGACTGTTGGCCCATTAGTTGGGAGTTGTAGAGCAGATTCTGGTAGATCCGTATGTGCCTCTGTGCAGCCTTTCAGGAGTGTGGCCGATCTAGACGTCCTGACATGAAAGGGGAAGGAAGCAAGTTGTAGAACAAAACATAGTGCCTTCCAAATATGCTTTTCTCTTATTTTCCCACATCTAACAAGTTCAGTATGTAGTACCTCCCATCTGAGCCATGAGATTGAACTAATTTGTGGATGTGTTTAATGCAGCTTCCAGAACAGTGCCTGGTGTCTGGGAGGCCCTCAACAGCTTCTGGCAGCAGCAGCGGTAGTGGTTGTCTAGATTATCTTTAGAAATAAATACGGAGGTTTTCATTTCAAGCGTCTCTTCTCTTCCTGGAGGCCAGTAGTTTTGTCAGAACACAGGATACGTGCTCAGCTCTAGAGCCGTTTCCCACTGTGTCTAAAGCACAGAGGAATACGAAATACCACGCATTGGCACCTCCTTTGCTGGCGTTTCTATTTTTTTTTAAAAAATTATTTAAAAATGCTAACAGTAATATATATTCATTAAAAATAATGTGGAAATAAAAAGTTGTTACCCAAAGCCCCACTACTCATTAACATTTTGATATGTGTCCTTTCACTCTGTCTTCAGGCATTTTCTAAAACCTGTTTTCACACAGTTTTAACCATTACAAGTACATTTGTATCTTGTTTTTTTTCCCCTTAAAATCATGGTAGACATATTTTCAGTATTACCACAAAGGCTTCATAAGATGACTTTTTAAAAAATTAATTAATTTATGTATTTATTTTTGGCTGTGTTGGGTCTTCGTTGCTGCGCGCGGGCTTTCTCTAGTTGTGGTGAGCAGGGGCTACTCTTTGTGGTGGTGCATGGGCTTCTCGTTGCGGCGGTGGCTTCTCTCGTTGAGGAGCACAGGCTCTAGGCACGCGGGCTCAGTAGTTGTGGCTCGCAGGCTCAGTAGTTGTGGCACACGGGCTTAGTTGCTCTGCAGCATGTGGGATCTTCCAGGGATTGAACCAGGGATCGAATCAGGGATCGAACCCATGCTCCCCTGCATTGGTAGGCGGATTCTTAACCACTGTGCCACCGGGGAAGTCGCCATAAGATGAATTTTAATGATAGGAATATTTATTCCGCTGAATGTATCATGCTCTTCTAAATTTGTAACCTGTAGTGCAAATCAGGCTGTGATGAACATCTCGGTGCTAAAAATTTCTGTGTTGATGATGATTTCCTTAGGATCTGTTTCCAGGTGTGGGGTTATTAGGTCAGAGATTACAATCATTTAAAAGATTTCAATATGTGCCTAAAGTGCTTTCCAAAGAGAGTACCTGAGTTTCTTCTTTCTTTCCCCCGGCCCAGGGCCCTGTGCCCTTTTCACATTTGTATCTGTTATCTAAGGTAAAATCTTTTTCTGTATGTTTCTTACTAATTGCATTTTCCTTTTTGGTAATTAATGGTCTAGTTTCCTTTTCACCTTTTGACATTGTAACATTTTACTTAGTAAGTTATGTGTGTTTCTATATTAAAGATTTCTTAATTCTGTGTTATGTTTCCTGCAAATGTATTTCCAGCCTGTTGTTTGCCTTTAGTTTTGTTTTGAAAGAAGATTTCCTTCTTTTTCCTTTGCAATTTCTATTATTATTTTTTTACTTAGAAAGTTTGTAACCAGTAAAACCTCATGAGCACACGTCCCACCAGAATGGAAATTCAGGTAGAATTCATTTGGTCGAGCCCGAGAAGAGTCTAAGAAGAGTCTTGTCTTCCTTGTGTACAGGGTGTGTGTGTTAACCCGTATCACCGCCCCCGGTCTGGAAATCCCAACCAGGACCAGGCATCAGCCCCAGGGATACTCAAGCCAGAGTGGACACCTCTCTCCAGGTGGTGCCAACCTGGGCCAGGCAGAGCGGCCTCACCAGCCAATTAGCCGTTCTTGGCGTGCACCTTGCAATAAGGAAGCCCGGTGCCTTGTGCACTTTAACTTTTGGGATCTTCCTTGTTGAGATACGGCTGGTTTTACGGCGCTGATAAGAGCCAACATTTATTGAGTGCTTACGCCGTTCCGGGCATCGGCATCGTGTTAAGTACTTCAGCTGCCTTATCTCATTCAGTCTCAAAACCTCTGAGGTTTGATCCCCACCTTACCGTAGAGAGGCTGAGCCTCCGTTGAGTAACTTGCCCCCAGTCACAAAGCCGCTAAGGGACTGAACTGACACTGGATTTTCTGGTCTGCCTGTTTTTATGCACAGGGGTTTGGGCCATTTTGGTGCTGTTTAACCCTTTTTGGATCACAGATCCTTTCAAAAATCTGACGAAAGCTTTGGGTTCTCTCCCCAGAAAATGCACAGAATTGTACAGACAAGGTCACGGGTGTTTGAGGACTTTACGAAGCCCGGCTGTGCACCTGTGCCCCCGCTGATTTCTGGGGACCCTTCCTGTACCTGGCTGTCTGGGAAGGGGGCTGGGTGAACCTGGGAAGCTGGAAGTGGTGTCGTGGCCGCGGGGTGGGAGTGCCCTTTGACCTCTGCTTCTCCTCTAGGATGGCCGTCGTTCCCATCGTCATCAGCCTGACCCTGACCACACTGCTGGGCAACGCCATCGCCTTCGCCACCGGAGTGCTGTACGGACTGTCCGCTCTGGGCAAGAAGTGCGTCTGCTGGCCCCGCCCCCGGGGGTGGGGCATCTTTACTTCCCGCCTCCTGAAGTCTCGCGGGGCGGAGAGGACTGGCAGTGGCCCCCGTCACTCTGTGGTGGAAACGGAAGCACGGAGGCTGTCAGTGACCCCCATCCGTGTCTCCAGGGTGTCCGAGCTCTAGGGAGTGAGAGCAGGAGAATTCACGGGACGCCCTGGTGGCCCCGTCGTGCCTCGCCGCAGCCTGTAGCAGGGATGGCAGAGGCATGGCTCCTGAGAGCCTCTTCCCATTGGGGCCCACCGCTGGCTCCGCGGGCAGCATCTGCCCGCGCTCGCGGAGCCCAGACTGCGAGTCCGAATCCTCAGCTCGGCGTCCCAGGCAGCCTGTGCCGCTCTTGGAGGGGACGAGACATGTCTTCGCCATCCTAGCAATAGGGGCTCTGCCTGGGGAAACCGGAGGGCCCGTTAGGCTCTGTCTGCAGGCCACACCTGGGCCACAGGTCAGGAATGGGGCGGAGGCTGGGAGGGCCGTGTGTCTGGGGTCCGCCCCCCGCGGGGCGCTGACCGGCTCTCTCCCCAGGGGCGACGCGGTCTCCTACGCCAGGATCCGGCAGCAGAGGCAGCAGGCGGACGAGGAGAAGCTCACGGACACCCTGGAGGGGGAGCTGTGATGTGGCCGGGGGCCCTCCCGCCTCTCCCGCCCCCCGTCGGCCCTCTGGTCTGTGTGAGTGCGTCCCCGAGGCGCACTGACCCTGAGGGGCAGCCTGGAAGAGGAGCCTGCGTCCAACTTCCTCAGTCCCTCTCACCTGTCCCCGCACCTGGAGTCCTCCTCTGCCTGCCCCTCCCCCAGATCGGCATCGCCCCAAGCCAGGCGCCGAGGGGCCGGGGTGAGGGCTCTGAGGGCCTTGGCCAGCATCGAGGGGATGGGAGGTGGCGGCAGGCGGCCGGGGCCTCGGGGTGATCCAGGCCTCGGGGCGTGAGGCCGCGCGGAGCCTGCAGAGCTCTGCAGACAGCTCGCGTGGCCTGCCGGCAAGAGGCCCCTGGGGGGGTTTCCAGACTTGCACAGCTGGCAGGACCCCCGAGACCTGCTGACGGCCCGCGAGGAGCTGCTTTTGGAGACTTTGGTCCCGTCTCGAGGTGGGAGGTACATCAGCCCAGGCCTGGGCATTGGCCACAGTGGCCCCCTCTCAGCCCTCCAGGCAGGAGAGCATCCCGTAAGCTGAGCCACCTGGGCTGCCTCCGCCCTGCTGTCATCAGGGCAGAGCGGTGTCCTGCTGCCCATAGCCCCTGCCACTCTGTTCTCCACGGGAGCCCACGGTGCTCCTGACACCCTCCTCCAGTGCCCGCGACGGCAGCCCAGGCAGTGACCCAACCGCTGGTAGGGCTGTGCTCCCTCCCCCGGTTCCCTGGAACCTTGGATAGCACAGAACCAGGACACTTCCCGTGGGCCTGGCCAGCCCCTAGGTTCTCCCCATCCCCCAGGCCCCGGTGCTAAGGACGTGCGGAGGGCAGGCTCTCCCCTGCCCCGCGGGGCTGCCCGTCCACCTCTCTGGTGTGGACCTGCCGACCCCACCCCCCGCCCTGTCCTCGGGGAGCTTCCTGCCTTTTGAGAGCTGGGCAGAGGCTAGAGCCGCCCCTGCGCCCACCCTGAACTGTCCCCGCTGCGCTGGCTGCCAGGCCACCAGGGAGCGGGGCCTGTGTGGACGTGCGCGCCGTCTCCCCGGCCTCCCTCCGCGCGCCGTCCCTTCCTTCCGCCCTGCCCACCGGCCGCTCTGGTTGCTGGACTGGTTTCAGCCATTGGGCGTGTGTGACAGGCCTGGCCCGCCCGGGTGGCCTGGGGCAGCCACGGGCCGGTCTGGGGCTCAGCTCCTCCCAGGACCCCAGGCCGGGCCTGCTCTGGGCGCCCAGAGCTCAGGGGCCCGCTCCTACCCTGTGGAACCAGCCCCAGGGCTGCGCCCCGCTCTTTGCTTCCCAGAGGGACTTTTCATCTCCGGGGTTTGTTAGCGTTTGAGGCTGGGAGGCAGGCACTGTCCCGGCCACAGCAGCGTCCCCCCGCAGCTCTCCAGGGCGCCCGACACGTGCCTTCAGGGGTCCTCCGGGACCAATTTCCTCAGGCCAGCGCTGGGTTCAAAGGGCTGTGGGCTGTAGGTCTCTCCAGGCCGGCAGGGTGAGGGTGTGTGTGTGTGTGTGTGTGTGTGTTTCCTGCGTGTGCCGTGTGAGACTGTCTACCTCCCAGGAGGAGCAGGGCCCGCCTGCCCCTCTTGGCTCGTTCTCACCCAGGAAGTGGGGCTCGGGGGTCACTCCTGCCCCTGCCTCCGGGGCCTTGCTGACGGGGGTCTTCTTGCTGCAGGAGGAGAAGGGCTGGCTGTGTGTTGAGGAAGCTTGCGCTTCTGCCCTGTGAGGAAGTTGGGCGGACCCTCCGACCCCTCGGTCCCAGGCCAGAGTGGGCAGGTCGCTTGCCGACGTTCCGAATGAGCGTAGCCGAGCAGCCCTGGAGCTGCGATCCTGTCTCCCAGTCGGGGGGCGGCGGGGGGGGGGGGGTCCCACCTTGCCTGGTGGTGGAAGGGCGGGGCCGCCTGGGCCCTCTCCCACCCCTGCGGCTCTGGGCTCTGTCCTTTCGTGGTCCCTGTTGACTCTCAGTGTTTGGCTTGCATTTTGAGCAATGAGCAGCCCTGGAGCTGCGATCCTGTCTCCCAGTCGGGGGGCGGCGGGGGGGGGGGTCCCACCTTGCCTGGTGGTGGAAGGGCGGGGCCGCCTGGGCCCTCTCCCACCCCTGCGGCTCTGGGCTCTGTCCTTTCGTGGTCCCTGTTGACTCTCAGTGTTTGGCTTGCATTTTGAGCAATAAAGCCTCGTAGCGGTTTGTATGGTCGCTTGCACGGTCCGCCTGTTACCGTCTCCCTCCGGGGCACTAGGTGAGCGGTAGGGATGCCCCGACCCTACGCCGGCTGAGCAGGGGCCAGCCCCGGGGGGTAACTGCCACGGTATCGAGGTCCCCTATGCTGCTGACCCTGTGCCGGCCTGCTCCCAGCATGTCACACAAGGACGGTGGCTTGGCCGAGCTCACACAGCCCTCGCCTCTTCCTTCTGCCTGGCTGTGGGCAGCTTGGGGTGGCCGTAGAGAGGTGGCCTGGGGCAGCAGGACCTGGCGACCTTGGCTGAGAATGTGGGTCCAGCCTGGCTGCTGGGGGGGCTCCCCCACCTGGAGTAAACCCCACTCCTTCCTCTCCTGGGCCGTGGCCCGATTTATTTGTATAAATAGGGTGAACACGGCTTGAACGCGAGCGCTTCCTGTTCCCAGAAGGTGGGTGGATGTAGGAGGGAGTGTCCACGCCGGGTCCTGGCCTTTGGGGGTCCAGGACGGTCCCTGCGGTGTCCATAGGCCTCACAGGCCCAGTTTCCTGTCTTGGTCCCCAAAGCCAAGAGACTCAATGGCCGCCAGGCGATCAGAGCAGGAGGAGGGCCGGCATCCCTGTGCGGAGCCGCCCCACCGCCAGCAGCCCCGTGTGTCCTCGGCATGGCCCCCCACGCGTGAATGAACACTAGACCCGAGGTCGCCCAACAAGGCCTTGGCCCTGGGCCATGTGGCTGCCCCCTCCGTCGGTGGGTCTGGCCGATGAGTGGGTGACACTGGGGCCGCCTGAGCCAGGGCCGAGGCTGGACGGGGTGCTGCCTGCCCAGAGCCGGTGCGTCTGCCGTGCCGTGAGGCCTCTGGCCGGTCCTCCTGTGCCCTGGCTGGCGGCGGGTTGACACCGCCTCCTGGACGCGGGGTGCAGGTTTGGGGCCCCGCCACGCTCCACCACCCAGCGGTTTGGCCCTCAACGGCGGGGGCCCCGCTCTAGCGTAGGAAGGACCTCCTCCCGCTGCGGAAGAAGGACTCGATCTGCTCCAGCGACCGGCCCTTGGTCTCGGGCACACAGCAGCTGGTGAAGGCCAGGTTCACGGAGCACACGGCGGCAAAGAAGAAGAAAGGCACCTGCAGGCCGAAGGCGTTCTGGGGGAGAAGAGGGGCTCTGGGTCACAGGGCAACCCTAAAGGTCCTTCTGCCCCAGCACCAGCTTCGTGGCCCTAAGAGCATTAGCCAGCCTGGGGGGCAGGCCTTCATCTTGTTCCCCTGCTTGGACCACCCCCGGGTTCCCCACTGTCTCCAGCGTGAAATCCAAGTGCCTCAGCAGGGCATTGGAGTCCTGGAGGGGTGCAGGCAGCCCTCCTCTGTGCGGGGCCCAGGACTGACTGCTCCCAGCCGGAGCCCACCTGCCCCAGACACGGCCTCTCTCCTTGGTCCCACAGCACCCACCTCTCATTTTCAGCTGGCCCACACGCCTGCTTGCGGCGGGCCCGCCACCACAGCGTGGCTGACCTGCTCTGGGCGCCCCCGACCCTGCCCTGGCCCACCGACTGTACCAGCCTAGGCCCCATCCAGGCTGGCCCCATCAGAGTCTCCCGCTTGGGAGTTGGGAACTGGAACTTGGAGGTTGTGGTTGGCTTCGGGGCCTGCTGGGGGTTTGAACCAAGAGGCTGGGTGAAGCCAGGAGCGGGAAGCATTCGGCAGAGAGACCTAAACTGCCCGCCCAGACAGCGGCCCAGACACCCCGGAGGGTGACAGGCAGGGCAGGCGGGTGTGGCTCTCTGGGCTGGGGCCCCACCCTGGCCTGGGAGGCCAATCACCTGACTTCTCGCCACAGTTCCCTGAGGCGAGTCTGCTTGCTGAAATGAATGTTGTCCCTTGCCGGCCCTTGGCCTCGGCGTGAAGAGGGTGTGTGCTAAGGCTGAGGGGACACGCGGAGAAGCCTCAGCACGGCCCTGGGCACCGGCCAGAGAGGCCCCAGGTGCCCGGGGGCGGAGCACTCACCACCAGCAGCGGGAAGGACTCGGTGAGGGCAAAGGCGGTGAGCCAGCTGAGCAGCACGCAGAGCCCCGAGGCCGCGCCGCGGGCCCGCAGCGGCAGGATCTCGGACATGAGGAGCCAGGTGATGGGCCCCCAGCCCACGGCGTAGCCTGCCGGAAGCGGGGGGCGGCGGGCTCAGAGCCCATTTGTCGGGGGTGGGGGGGTGGGGGGGGAAGGAGGCCTCTCGTGTCTCCCTGGGGCTGCTGAGAGACGGCTCCCCGACCTCCAGGACAGCAGTGACCCAGCCCTCGACGCCGGCGCGTGCCCGCACCTCACACCCAAGGCGGCCCGGCCCCCAGACCCCGTGGAGCACGCCACACCTACCCATGATGAAGAGCATGCTGGCCAGCAGGGGCACCAGCGTGAGGTAGCCGGGGGGCGTGGCCAGGGGCTGCTCCGTGCCTCCCAGGGGCACAGCCTCCAGGCCCATGGTGCCGTTGGGGGCCAGAGGCTTTGGACCGAAATGGACGTACAGCCCCAGCGTCAGGTTGGCAGCAAACATGCTGGCCGCTGTGGACAGACGGGTGGCCCCCGGGGGGCCGGGACCCTGTGAGCCAGCACCCCTCGGCGCCCTGTACCCGGTGCGGCCCGGTCCCCTCCGGGCCGCCTGTGACTGGAGGCTTCGTCCTGCAGGGCAGCCAGCTCCCGCCCAGCCCGCGTTCGGGCTCCGTCACACCCAGCGTGTGTGTCATCGTCAGCTCGTTGCTCCCACGAGCCTCGGCAGAACTTTCTGGATGCCCGGGCCCTCGTCGGTTGCCGGGGAGATGCTGGGGAGACGGAGGCCACCAGGGCAGGTCCGACCCAGGCCCCCTGGCGCCCCCACCGCCGGGGCCGGCAAGACACGTGGCAGCCGCTGAAGGAGTGAATGGGTGCAGATGAGCAGCCTGTGCTCACCTGAGACGAAGAGCAGAGCCTTGCGGCCGGCCAGGTCCATGGTGAGGGCGGCGATCAGCACGGACAGGAGCCGCACGGCCCCCACGATGGCTGCGTCATCCTCGGGGGGCTGCGAGGAGGAAGCCCCTGGGGCTGAGGGACCCCAGCCTGCTGTTCCTCCCCCCGCCCCGCCAAGCCTCCGCAGGGCCAGGCCCCAGGCTCAGCTGCTTTGTGCCAGGCGGTTTCGCTGGTCACCCAGCCCGGCCCGTGGGGCCCTCGCGGGGCAGGGCCACAACTGCTGTGCCCACCACTAAGCCCAGGGCTGGCTGGCACCGGATCCAGGCATCACAACAACTTGTGGAACCGTGCTGTCGCTAATCTTCAGATCTCATCTCCCTCTGAGCCCCAGGACGGGTGGATGAAGCCATGCTGGCTTCGCAGAGGAGGAAGCTGAGGTTTGGAGGGGAGGTGACTTCCTCAGCGGGTGGCAGATGCTCTGAACCCGGGATCTGTGGCTCCCAGGGGGTCTATGCTTCTATAAAACTGGTTTCCCTTGTAATTTCTGCCTATCTTATTTTAAAACATGCAAGCTTTGTCGGTTGGCCCAGAGACAGTTAAGAGACGCCGGTGTCTGCGCGTGTGCGTGCACCCGAGACCCCGGCACAGAGCAGGTGCTCCGCAGGGATGCCCTCCCCGGATCTGGGGGCAGAGCGGGTGGTGTGGGGCCGGGCTCTTACCAGCAGGACGGCAGTGCTGTCGAAGATGGACTGCAGGTAGACGAGGATGGGCGTGATGCCCGTCAGTTGCTGCAGGAAGCGCATCAGCAAGGCGATGACGATGGGGCGGTATATGTGGGGGTCCCGGGCCTCGGCCCACGACAGGTGGCTGCTCTGGAGACACGAGGCTGCCGCTGAGGGGGCTGTGCCCGCCCCTCCGTCTGGCACCAAGCTGCCCTGGGCTGCATCGAGCTGGGTAGGAGACTCCCCTCTTCCCTCCTCCAGGAAAGATCCCCAGCACTGAGGCAACCCTGGCTCTGGGGACAGGCCCGGGGACCCCTGCGTGGACCCAGGCTCTTGGATCAGTGCGTGGGCCAAGGCAGACTCCTGCTTGTCAGTATCGCCGGGCCCCCAGGCGTCCACCGCACGGCGCATGCGCCCTGGGCCAGGGGGCCACGACACTCCCCCCGCCCCCAGCCCTTGTTCCTAGAGGTGGGAAGTGCTCTTATCCCTGTTCTCCAGGAAAAGCAACTGAGGCTCATGACGGCCTAGTGAATGGCCACAGCCCCACAGTGCTGTAGGCGCCCACCCCTCCCACACCTGTGTCCGGACGTTGTCCTGGATCTGCTGGAACTCCCGGCGGATGTCGGCGTCAGCCCCTCGCAGCCAGGCCAGTGCCTGCAGCGCCTCCGAGTCCCTGCCCCTCGAGAGCAGGAAGCGAGGTGAGCTGGGCATGAAGCCGAGCAGCAGGATCATGACGAGCACAGGCCCCTCCCCCGCCACGGCCAGCCAGCGCCACGGCAGCAGCAGGCCTGGGCACAGGGGGCGGGTGAGGAGCTGGGGCTGGGCTGGGCACAGAAGCCCTCCCACCGGGGCCTCTGAGCAGCCTCCTTTGCCCTCAAGTGTGAGTCCCTGGGCCACCTCCTACAGGAAGCCTACCCTGGTTGCTCCAGGCCTCCCTCTGTGGTCCAAATCAAGAGGGGCCACAGGGATTGCCTGGCCCCTGGCACAGGGCCCGGGTCCTTGGAGGGTCTCAAGGGCCACGGCAGGGTGATGGAGGAGTAGCCTGAGCAGCAAGGTCCTGGGGCCTCTACCACCAAACCCCCACCCCACCTCAGCTGGCTGCACCCTGATCACTTTTCTCTATGGTCTTCCCACCTAAGACTGTTTGACAGAAAACATTCTGCTGTCAAAAGACAGTTTAAAGACTGCCAGCCCAAGAGAAGCCCTCACTGCCCAGTTAGGGGTGGGACCTCGTGACCAGAGAGGCGCAGGGAATTGCCTGGAGGCGCACAGCATGGTGGCAGCTATGCCTCTGGCCTCCCAGCATGGAATTCGTTTGGGGACACGTTCCTCCCTTTCCACCCCCGCTGCTCAGCGGCACCCCATCACCCCCCAGCCTGCACACGGGGGAGGTGCCTAGCGCGCATTTGGATGATACTTGCCAAGGGCGTAGAGGGACAGTGATCCGAACACTGACATGAGCTGGGGCGTGGCGCCCAGGGCCCCACGGACGCCTGCGGGAGCGATCTCAGACACGTACACCTGCAAGACGCATCCCCACCCCCGGCCTCCGCTGAGAACACAGGTGCCTGGGCCCGGCTGAGGTAGCAGAGGTGGCCCGGTGAGCCGTGGGGAGCAGGGAGTGGGGGCGTCCGGTGGGGTTCTCGTCCTGATCATGGCTCACGGCATGACCTCCCTCGGGCCTCGGTTGCCCTGTCACGGGGCAGAAGCACCCAGCTCCGACGCGGGGACGCGAGGCTGGGAGTTGGGAGGCCCGAGGGCACCCAGACTCTGGCCTCTGCTCCTTCCAGGGGCCTTGGTCCCATGCCAGGCTTGCCCAGCCCCCGAGTGGGTGTGTGGAATGGTGGGTAAGACGAGGGGGCTCCCAGGAAGGGCGCAGGGCAGGGACTTTCCTTCCCTTCCCCGTTGCGTTGCTCAATGTGGATTTTCTGGTTGAGCAATGTGTCTGTCAGGACTCGGGACGGGAAGTCTGGGGAGTCCAGAGTTGGGGGCGGCTTGGGACTGGTGTCAGATTCCCCCCAGATTAGCTGCCCTGGTGGGGCTGAGCTGAGGCAGACATAGCCCTGTTGACCAGGGGGCTCCGAGGCCAGGAGGCCTCAGCTGATGGTGGTCAGGGCAAATGCTGAGGCAGTGAGGGGACCAGGGTGGGCAGTCCTGGCCTTACCGGGATGCAGGCAGCTGTGAGTCCCCCAGCGAAGCCCGTCAGCATCCTCCCCAGGAGCAGCATCCAGAGGCCGTGGGCACCCGCCATGAGCGCGTAGCCGGCCGCCGAGGGTACAGCCGAGAACATGATGCTGAGCTTCCGGCCCAGGAGGTCGTTAAGCACCATGGCGCTGAGGCCCCCGGCCGCCGCACCCAAGGTGAACACGGACTGCAGGGAAAGGGTGCAGGGCCCCGCCAGAGCCTAGAGACAGCTGCTTTCCCAGGCTGTCCCGGGAGCCTGGGCTGCAGGACTAGGGCCCTGTGCGGTAGTGAGCCTCCTGTCTCCAGAGGGGTACAAGCAGCACGTGGGATGCCACAGCAGCTGTCTGCAGTGGCTCTGTCCAGCCTGATGTCTAAATGTCTAGCACTGTAATAGAGCAGGCAGGAGAACTCTGTGCTTGAAGCCCTTGGGATTTTAAGATTTGGGGGTTCTCGGATTCCCTGTCGAGTGTACCAGGTTGGATCCGGTCGGTGACCTGGGCACGGTGCTCAGCCTGTCTGAGCCTCGGTTTCTTCAGCTGCGTTATGGGGACAGCGGTAGCACCCACCTCAGAGGGTTGGCCCTGGAGTAAACCGGCTCTCACGGCAAGTGCCTAGCACAGGCCCGGCACATACTAGGCGCGCAGTCTGCGTTGGGTATCATTATCTTAGCTAACGTGTTGTGGTTGTAAATCTGAGGCCGCTAAGATTGCTATTCTAGAATCTTGGGACTCTTGGGGCCTGTGCTCTTCCTACTTACATGCCCACCATCTCTCCTGGGACCCTCCGTGCCCCAGCAGTGCTCTTTCCATTAGTAGCTGATTCTCCTGCCACCCCTCGTCCAGGGAGGTGTCCTCTCTGCTGTGACAGCCCAGCTCTGGGTGGGGGGATCTGGGGAACCCTCGGCCCCACTGGGTGGAGACCTTAAGGGACACCTCCCCACCTGCTCCTTCCCACGCCTTCTCCATCAGCTTTCACTTCCTCCTTTTATTTCAGAGCCATTAGCTGGCCTCACCCCACCCACCCCAGCCTGGAGTGGGTGGGGGAGGGGGCAGGCCAGGGCCCTGGAGGGGGTCCCAAGGCTGACCTTTGGGGGGTTCCTAGCTTGGGACAGAGCTCAGTGCGTCCCTGCCCCCCCCCCCCGCCCTGCCCCTCTCCAGCTCAGAGCGTGGCTCTTACCCCGAACCAGGATGCCTGGGCTTTGGTCAGACTCAGGTTTGGATCCAAGGAGTGCTCCAGGGCTGGGATGACAGGGGACGTGTAGACCAGGGCGTACCCGAAGCTGAAATTGCCCAGCACAGCAGCAAAGGTAGCTAGGAAAACCCTCTTGTTCTGCAGGGCCCTGGTGCACGGGGGGTGCAGAGCAGTCAGAATCTCTGAGTCCCTCCTCGCCTGACTGCTGCCTGTCCTGAGCACGGTGGCGGCGACCCGCTCAGAGGGCGGTGCTGGGGACGGCTGGGTCAAGAGCTGGTCGGACTGGCACCTCCCAGGCCTGAGCACCAGCTCCCTTGGGAAACCCCCAGGGCAAGAGGACAGCCCTGGCAGCCCACTGCTGTGGCTGAGACGCAGGTGCAGAGGACTATTGCCATAAGAGGAGGCTTGGTGTCTGCCCCCAGCTTTGCCGTTCAAGGCTTGCTGTGTGATTTAGGCAAGGCCCTCGCCCCCTCTGGGTCTCAGTCGCCCTGTCTCTGCCAATTGGGGGCTGGGCCCTGTACTCAGGAGGACCGGCTCCTTAAATAGGACTA
>NW_021146706.1:0-25000 GCF_002837175.3 Physeter macrocephalus
TGCTTCCATGCTTTGAGTGACAGCCATTACAACAGAATTCAGCAAACAATTACAAAATAAACATGTGCAAAGATTATGTTTTTATGTTGAACAATTCACAACTATTGATACTTCATGAGCTGTTTTGAAATGGTGTTTGGTGACTACACAAGTACTATTCAAGGTAATAAAACTTTGTAAAATTCTTTTCCAGTATGTTTATATGGTAATATTCTGATAGTTAAGATTTTTAAAACACTTCCAGCTATATTATATTAATTTTGCACAATCTTAAAGGAAGGGAAAAAAAAGAAAGAAAGAAAGAGAAAAACCATATCAGTTGAGACTCTGCACACTCACACTGAGCTGGGATTCTGATGAGGCTACAGTGCAGGGCAGGCACCTTTGAGTTTTAACTCTGAGTAGCAGATACTCTTTCTACTACAACCAGACTCGTGGAATGCATTTGCCTACTCAAGTAGATGTTTCCTGAGATCACTTGCTGGGAGCCAAGTACCATGTTCCCACAGCATTCCTCAAGTTTAAGAACAGTAGCTCCCAGGACTGATTTAGCTGAGAACCCAGCTAAACAAACTACCTGGCTCCCAACACTTAGGGTGGCTTAACTCTATCCTGGGCTTTCAGTGAGCAAAGAGCTTCCCAGACTGAGAACTGAATCTAAGAAAAGCACCAAGCCAAGAGCAGCAGACCCTTTCTCTCCAGAATGGTGAAAGCTGATCACCCTCCCCTACTGGAGACCGACTGTACCTTCTTTCCTCTACTCCCATCCACCACCAAAGAACCCAAAGGTCAGTCCCCAGAGGGATTCCAAGCCCGCCCCATGCTCTATAGGAATTCTGGGCCAAGGAAGAGCCTGGTGCTTGAGTTTCTTGGCATCACTATGACAGCCCCCACTCTTGGCTTTGGGCTAAAGCAGCATCTATACAAAGATCTTTAAAAAAAAAAAAAAAAAAAAAAGATAGGCTAGGCCAATGGCGGCAAGATCACAGTCTGATTTGGGAAGCGAGGTGCCGTCTGCACACAGGTGTACAGCCTGGGGGCTTCTTACAGACCCAAGAGCCAGGGCGTTCTGCCCAAGGACTTTCTGTCCACCCACTAGCCTCCAGGACTCTGGGAAGTCGGCCACCCCGGATCGAGACACCTGAAAGAGGGTAATGGAAAGAAACAAATCTTTTTCAGCATCTCAGTTCCCCAAGAGCAAGGATTGTACTTATTTGTGTTCTGTACATGGGCACATCATGTCATAGCTGAGCAAATGCTAAATGATAATAATATTCCCATTTCTGTCCAAAGAGATAATCAGGCTGAGACGTTCAATGACAAACAAGATAAGACAGTATTAAAAAGCAATGAGCTTTCCTTTTAGTCACTGCCAAAGTTAGACTCAAATATCTTAATGGTATTTCCTTTGAGCCACTTTGCTGTTTCCTTTTTAGGGAAATAAAACCATCACTCAACTCTGTTCTCTTGCCTTCACACCAGTGCTGAGTTCCCAAATTACCAGAAAAGTTTCCTAAAACCCCACTCCTGCCCCCATAATATCATCCCTTTGCTTCCCTCATCAGTCAACAGATAACAGATAATTTGTTGAATGTCACGTTCTTTGTATTGTCTTTAAACCTTCCAACTTCATCTTGCTCCGCTGTCCTCTTCTTACCAAGCCCCAAGCATATTGGCCTTCTTTCTGTTCCTTGAACACCTCAAGGTCCTTCCTACCTCAGGGCCTCTGAACTAACAATTTTCACTGCCTACAATCTTCACACGGTTGGGTGACCAGAGCATTGTACAACTCCAGGGAGCACAAATTGCACTGAATAATATGAACAGTGCCCCTAGAGTTGCAAGACGTGAAAGCCCTGGCTGCCACTTTGTCACTGAAGTCTCAGTTCAAATGTGTCTTCAAGGAAAAGCCGTCACTGATTACCTGCTAAACGCAACCTCTCCACCCACCTCAACCCCTACTTCTACCTAGGTATCTGCAGCACATCCTCCCTGCTTTATTTTTAACACGGCACCTGCACTATCTAAAACTGTACTTATTTTTACATGTTTTTTCCTAATAAAATGTAAAATCCATGAAAACAGAAATCTTGCCTGTCTTGCTCCCATGATAGCCCCAGCATTTAAAAGGTAATGTGCACTAAACACTTCAGGAAATCAATTAAGGGCTTATCATATACCAAGCACCGTGCTACGTGCTGGGGGTTCTCCCCCACCTCGATAAAGCAAGCTTCCGACATTTTTACCAAAATCACACACCTCCTCCCAGAGAAAGGCTCTGACTCCTATGAAAATGCCCATGGAGTATCAACCCTATTACAAGTACATGGGTCCAAACTGAAGAAATCCCCGAGTGAGCTAAACGCTCAGACTTGGTGCTGGGCCAGAAGAATTCTTTGCCTCTGCTGTGAGAATGCTTTCCCAACAGCCAGAGAAATCCCAAAGCAAGGTTTTTTTAGTTTTTCATTTATTCATTCCTTCAACAAATATTTGTTGATGCACTGGGGAAACAATGCATAAAGGTGGTATACATCCTTTCCCTAAGGGAGCTTACATTCTAGTGGGAAGGAGGGCAGACAGACAACAAACAAGCCAACTAAGTAAAATAAGGTAAATGGTCATAAGTGCTTTAAAGAAAAATTAAGCAGGTGATAGTGCTTCATGGAGGGGGATTCAGGGTTCCCATTCTAAATAAGGAGGTCGGGTAAGGTCTCACTAAAAGGTGATATTTGAGGAAAGACCTAAGGAGGTGAGGGAGTAAGGCATGAAGCTATCTGAGAATAGAGCTTTCTAGACATGGGGAGAGCAGGTGCAAAGGCCCTGAGGCAGGAGACTGCCTGGCACTTTGGAGGAACAGCAGCAGACTAGAGTGGGTGGAGCACAGTGAGGAAGGAGAGCAGCAGGGGATGAGGTGGATCAAAGAATCTTGGCAGCAATGGCCTTTGGCTATTACTAAAGTGAGACTGGAGGCCACTGGATGGCAGAGGAGGGACATGGTGTGGACACTGCCCCCAGCCACAGAGCTGGCACAGAACTAAGGGATCCACATTAGCAATGCTCCTGTAAAGCTCCAACCCCAAAGGCTCCCTGCTCATCTACTGCCTTCCTTCTGGGCCTTTTCTCTGTGCAAAACCCCTGGCTACAGGAATGAAAAATTGCCCGACTGGCTCCAGGAGGGTGGGAATCCAGCATGTCTGCAACCCGATATATTGAAAAAGCTAGAACGGGAAGAAGAAGGGGTTAGGGCAAGCCATGGTGTTGTCTGTCAGATTTCATTGTTTTGTCCTCTAACCAATCAAGCTTTTCAGAAGCATGTAGGAGTCAGATCCATCACAGGCAGAAAGTGCAGCCAGCCAGCTTGATCCCCTGGGACCGGCAGCCTGGGCCAGGCCCCATTCTCTAGTAGTTACCCCTCCCCACAGGCATGGCTCCTGAGCTCCTAATCTCATGCGGAAAGGCCTGAGATCACAGTAAGGGAAACTGGTGGTCAGAGGCAAGGCTCCAAGCACCTCCAGGCATCACATGGAGGTCAGCACTTGAAAAACAAAAACATCTTGACTGGCCTCATTATGGCAAAGCTGGTTCTATGACGGGGACTCAAGAAGCCTGAGTAACACGGGAGGGAGTAGGAAGGTAAAGGACCTCTGAAGGCCACCAGCTTATACTAACCTGCTAGATAAGGGCCTGGAATCCAGTGAACCACATCCCTCTGAGCAGCTGCTATGAACCCATGTTCTCACTTACAAATGGGGAAATAGCCCAATCCCAAACAAAGGCCTGACCTCATTTCTGAACCTCAGGACTCCTGCTCGCAAAGAGCCCCCCACTAGGCCTCAAGGGACAGACTGCAGAAAAGGAGGCAGGGAGGTTCCGTGTGATACCTAAGGTTCTGAGGCGGTAACCAGCCCACCTCCCTGCACTGTTTTCCTGCTCAAGGACGCTTCAGCCAAAAGACTGGAGGCTCCATGAAGACCAGACCAGACCAGGAGTATGCTTTTCATTACGACATACCTCATGCCCAGAACTACCCCAATAATGACTATCTCTGTAATGAGTGAACGGCTGACCCTCCAAATGAAGAAGACAGGCCAGTGATTAACACTGGATGGGAACCAAGTGTACCCACCCCTCACCTGGTAGACCCAGTGCCAGGAAAGGACAGCAGGCCATCCTTTCTCCTAGATCCACTGATCAGATCCTGCTGCGAACAGAGAGTATTATTATATTATTGATTCCTATGTATGGCAGAAAGCCTCAAAAGTCCTAAATGGTAGCTCATTTATTTCAGGCAATTACCTGAGAAGGATCTTACCTATCTCTTGGCAGTTGTGCTTATACTTGTGAACTTTCTGTATAACTTGGGTACCTGGGAACACTGTAAGCCCAGTCTCAGTCTTCTGTATCCACACACCCAAGAAAGGGAGAGACAAGGAGGCTGGTGGTATTAATTTCTAGGTGACAGTGAATACCAAATCTAAGCACTGATCAACTTTCTAAGGGGCAAACAACAACAGGAACAACACGCACTCTCAGGACTACCACCACCATGCACGGTGATTTGCATTAAAAGGATGGAGGTGTTAACTGAGAGGTGGGTGGCCAGTACAGTTGGTACGTATACTACCTCAACCGCTCTTCCCTTCCGAGAGAAGTCAAGCAGCAAAAGAAACAGATGTAGTTAATGCAACATGACAATGGGTAGGAGCCATCAACCCAAGCAAAAGTGCTGTTTTCAGAATTTGGAAGTCCTAGCAGCCGTGGGCCAGCTGACTTTAGAAAATAGCATGAGCCAAGTACTAGGGAAGCCTTGGAAGATGTTAGTCTCAAACTGAGAAACTCATATAAGACAGAAGCCCTGCATACACTGGGCACAGCATCACTCACAATGAGCTGTTTATAGAAATCATCATGAGGACAGACGTAGGATCCCAAACAAAAGGTGATAGGATTATGGATGATTTTTTTTCTTCCTTCTCTAATTCCCAACATTTTTGGTAAAATGGTTCAACTGTCTGTCTTTGTAAATGAAAAAACGCAGATTTATAACTAAAAAGTGACAACGATAATGGATGGAACAGGAAAAGTACAGGCCAGCAAAGGTTTGGACTTTAAAGAGTCTCCTTGATGCTGGTTCAGCTAAAACAGAGAGTTTGAGGTCTGGCTGGGGCCTCAAGGAGCCTGATGTACTCCTTTCTCATCTAAGACAAGATTAAGCTTGCCAGGGTCTGCTGTTGCACAAGTTTGTAGTGTCTGTACTGGAGGGCATATCAATCTTGAACCTTGGGATTGAACTTGTAGGCTACCAGCCTACCCAGTACCAGCTACAGACTTTATGAAAGACACCATCACTAGGGAAAAGAAGGTACAGGACACACGGGCCAGCCCCAGCTAAAACCCACCGAGATGGAGGGATTCAGATGTGGACCCAGTACCTACTCGGGGGAACTAACTCACTTAATGGCTTGAGAAGTGACCAAAAGGAAAATATGCCAGAAAACACTGTCTGAACCCATGATGTAAGAAAAAGGGGTTTTGTGTTCGGGGGGTAGAATGGGGAGGGGGAGGAGGTGAAGAACAAAAACAAAGATATATCACTGGAAAAGAGATACAGATACAGATGTCAGATAAGCATATGAAAAGATGCTCAACATCATGCGTCACTGGGGAATTGCAAATTGATACAACAATGAGATATCACTCCGCCCGCCCGTTAGAATGGCTAAAATCTAAAAAACTGACAATACCAAATGCTGGTGAGGACACAGAATAAGAGAAATTCTTATTCATTGCTGATGGGAAGGCAAAATGGTACAGCCACTTTGGAAGACAGTTTGGTAGTTTCTTACAAAGCTAAACATAGTCTTACCATGTGATCCAGCAATTTTACCCAAATGAGTTGAAAACTTATGTCCACAGAAAACCCACATATGAATGTTTATGGCAGCTTTATTCAAAATCACCAAAAACTGGAAGCAATCAAGATATCCTTCAATAAGTGAATGGATAAACTATGGTATATACACACAATGGAATATTGTTCAGTGATAAAAGGAATAAGCTATCAAGCCACAAAAAGAGATGGAGGAACCTTAAATGCACATTGCTTAGTGAAAGAAGTCAACCTGAAAAGGCTATATACTGTATGATTCCAACTACATGACATTTCAGAAAAGGCAAAACTAAAGAGACAGTAAAACAATCAGTGGTTGCCAGGGGTCTGGGAGGAGGGAAGAAAGGATAAAAAGCACAGGGCATTTTTAGGGCAGTGAAACTATTCTGTATGATACTCTAATGGTGGATACAGGACATGTATTTGTCAAAACACACAGAACTATGTAACAAAAAGAGTGAACCATAATGTAAACTAGAAGGCTTTAGCTAGTAATAATGTACCATACTGGATCATCAATTGTAACAAATATACCACTAATGCAAGGGAATTAGTAACAAGGGAAACTATAAGCAGAGGCGAGAAAGGGTATATGAGAACTCTTTGGGCTGTCCAATTTTCTAAAAACCTAAAACTGCTCTAAAATATAAAGCCTATTAATTTTAAAAAACCATTACAGTAAGTCCCCTACATATGAACCTTCAAGTTGCGAACTTTCTAAGATGCGAACGTGCGTTTGCATGTCTCATCACATGTTAGTTCACGTGTCTGGTGTTATCTGTAAAAGTCTGGTACCTGGGCTAACTTTGTTGGACTTACGAACAAATTTGACTTATGAATGTGCTCTCGGAGTGGAACTCATTCCTATGCAGGGGACCTACTGTACAGGAATTCAAATGTTTTAAAAAATGATATGACAGTCTGCATTGACATAAGGACAGAGGAAAAATATATCCTCTGCTGGTTATGCCACTCTGCAGGGTGACAAGACAACTTTATTTCAGAACAAAAATCCTTCCCATGTTGGCCCTACAGACACCTCAGCTAGAAGGCATGGGTACTCCCAGCTTTGAAGTGTTCCTCATTTCTATACCTCCTCCCCAGAGAGAATGATCAGATAGTCCACACATTCTGGGCAACATATGCTCTGGGTTGTAGGAATGCTGGGCACATCCTTGACCACACAGGAAGCATGACCACGTGAACTTGACATCCAAGCCAGAAGCATCACCTTTGTGCTCTTAAGAGCAGACTTTCCTGGCAACTTACTAAAATGACCACGGTAAGGCTGCAGAAGCCTTGACTTGAATTTGACACAGGATCCTATCACCTACACTCTTGCCATTACCCGACAGAACTCCTTCTTCTCTACGAAGTTGCTTCAACACCCAGCTCAACATTTCCCCTACAAAGCTCTTCCTGCTTAACTATTCACACTCCATTAATCCAAGATACCTTTGAACTGAGGCGCACGATAGTAATAGAGGTCCAAGGGGGGAGCTTCCTCCACATGCCCACACAGGTAGAGGAAGGGAAGGGTGAGGACTGCTGGAGGCACACTGCCCAGGTTGATAGGCCAGCAACAGCATTCCCTGGCTGGGGGATTATTTTCTTAACATCTCTGTGCCTCAGTTTCCTTGTAAAATAAGATTAATATTATCTACCCCATGGAGCTGTTGTAAGGATGAAATGAATTTATATAAAACACTTAGAATAGTGCCTTGCACACAGTAAGAGCTACAAGTAGTTTGCAATTATTATTACATGTTTTAATGAAGCACTGAGGACCACAGGGTGAGGGGAGACAGCCACAAAGTCACAGAAGTCAGGCAAAGCCTAAAGTTGCTTCCAGCCCCAATCCTCACTGTCGCCTTCTTTCCCAGGGACTCTGCCATCTCTTATCAAGCAGATCTTGGTTTTTTTCAAGGACAGAAGCTCGGTATGACTTCTCATTGTCCCCCACCCAAACACATCACCTTCTCCAGTGTTCTGCCTGTACTGGGACTCAATATAGCTCTGCTGGTGGGGTGTGCCGCGCAGCCTGGTGCTCTGCGGAGAGCTCGGCAGCAGGTCAGCGAGCTTCGAAAGTATGTGCAGGGGTGAGGAGACCATTCCCATGGAGCTCAGGTCAGAGAGGACAAGACCTCTCCACACACTTCTTAGGACCAGACATCAGAACGGAGCTACTGAAACAGGAAACATAGTTGACTGGGAGACTTCAAAGGCAGGACAGAGGAATGAATTTAGAAGCCAAAGGCCAAAGTTCTGAGTCAGGACCTCTGAGTCAGAATGCTGGACATAGGAGATGCTGGCAAACCCAGACCCAGAACACGGCAGGTGTGAGAACCAGCATGCACGGAGAAGCTGCGGCGTGGAAGATGGGAGTCTAAAAGGGTGGGCTGGCAGGGAAGAATCCTGGGGCTGAGAGATCTGATCACATCAAACCCATAAAGGCTTCCAAGTTTCTGCCTCTCTCTGCAGGAAGAGAAGGAACTCTCCCAATGCTGACAGCCTGGCAATCACTCCTGAATAATCAGGCCTCTCGGACCTTTAAGTCAGTTTGACTGGGCCAGCTCAAGGAATCTCTTCCCAACTGCCCCCTTACTGCTGAAGAACTCCTTGAATCGGAGAACTTAGCATCTCTACACCATGGAGGAAGAGAGAATCCATGCTGCAAATGAAACGCTTTACAAAGGATGAAGCCACACACCCACACAGATCTGCTAGGAACCCCACAATGCCTCAGGTCTTCCTGTGGTTATAAAAGAAAAGGAATTCTCAACATTTCAAAATTCAGAGATTTGGGGCCTGAAATCCAGCCCAGAGTGATGGTTTCAGCCTCAGGGAGAGCTCTACCCCACTGCTGGCCCTTATTCCCACCCCAGGCCAAGACCAAGGGTGCCCCACTCTTTCTAGGTAGGCCAGGTTCCCTATCCTTAGCAGACAGTACCACCATTTCACACAATCATCCTAAAACTAAACACCTCTGAGATGAAAAACAGAGGGAGGGACCAAAGCTTCAGGGAGGCCTGCCTTCCAGTGAACCTACAAAGCTCTTCCTCGGCCTACTGTGCCCAGCTAGGGGGAGGGCTGGGACCTGCCATCTGTGGGTGGCTTAGAGAGGAATTCCACTTGTCAGTCTCCGGAGAGCTTTGGATAGAAAGCAAAGGCCAACTAGAGGAGAGACCACACTCCCGGACAGGTGTGTTATGGCAAAGGCAGAATCTCCACCAGAAACCCCAGGGAATGAAATGGCATGTTAAAAAGTTCCTGCCAACCAAGCTTTGAGGAAGGCAAATTAGCATTTCCCAACTGCAGGGGACCAAGGCCACACCAAACAACAAGTGGAAAAGTTAATCTGTATCCAGTGTTTTAATAAATAACTCATTCAGTGCAGACCCCAGATGGGAGAAACCCAAAGGGAAAAAGAGGTTATCCACCAGCCCAGCAGAGGCAGCCATGGGGAGCCAGTCAGCAGCAGTTCCAGGCCCCAAGGGGGCAAGAACAACTCTACACTCCATGGACATACCTGCCAAGAGGCCAGCGTTTGTGGGGCAGAGCCCAGATCGACCATGGAGGTAGAGCTGAGGTGTGGGCTCTACCCTGTGGAGCTGCCAGCCTGCAGGCCAACACCACACAAAGGCTGTCTTTGGAACCAGCCCGGCGCATACAGCAGATGACCTGCGCAGTGGAATCCCACCAGGGAAGTCTGCCTGAGATCACAAACACACTCTGCAACTAGCCAGCCTCCTGTGCCTTGGTTAGGCCCCCTGTAGTTTGGGTCTAGCCAGGGCTGCTGGCAGGACCGGGGACAGCCAGAAATCCTCACGGAGAGTGGTGCTAAAGCCCCCCTCTTCCACAGCTCTGCAAATCCGCACATTCCAGTCCACAGCTGCCTGGCCACAAAGGGAAGGGCCAGAGCTGCAGTCTTCCGACAAGCACTTGGCAGCTGAAGCTCAGCTGTCTCACACCTCCCAAGCTGGGGGGAAGAGCATCAGGACAGTCTCTGCTGCTGAAGTCAGTTGGCGGTGGCCTTAGGGTTCCTAGAAAAGCACGCTGATCTCCCGTGTGGCTGCCCCGAACTGGAACTCGTTCCATCTCTCCAACTTTAGAAACAGCCTCTTAAGAACCTTTAATCCAAACAAGTGCTCTCTTGTCCTATTTCCTTCAGTGACTGTGAATAGGGAAAGAACTTGGATGGAACTGGCCAAACCAGGGCTCATCCGGTCAGCTTACTCTTCTCCCCTCTCCGGGCTACCAGGGTGGGGCTGCTCCCCTTCTGCTTGCTGAAGCAAGCCTGCCAGGAGCAAGAAGAAACACAGGGGACCCCTAGGCTTCTGCCTGTGCCTGTCCTCAACAAGCTGTGAGGATAAAGAAAGATCTTAATGGGAAGAAGTACACAGTAGGCATTTAATAAATGCTGTTGACTGATTAAGATGGAAAGGCAATACAGAACAGTAGCTAAGAATATAGGCTTTGGGGTTGCTAGAACTGATTATCAATTTACCACCTGTGCAGTAAGTTCTCTAAGCCTAAATTTCTATATCTATGAGCAAGAGGTAATAAGAATTCCTTATGTCATAGAATCACTATGAGTATAATATAAAGTGATAATTTTATATAAAGAACTTAGCACTCAGGACAGGAATAAAGACACAGATGTAGAGAATGGACTTGAGGACACAGGGAGGGGGAAGGGTAAGCTGGGATGAAGTGAGAGAGTGGTATGGACATATATACACTACCAAATGTAAAATAGATAGCTAGTGGGAAGCAGCCGCATAGCACAGGAAGATCAGCTCAGTGGTTTGTGACCACCTAGAGGGATGGGATAGGGAGGGTAGGAAGGAGACACAAGAGGGAGGAAAAATGGGGATATATGTATATGTATAGCTGATTCACTTTGTTATACAGCAGAAACTAACACAACATTGTAAAGCAATTATACTCCAATACAGATGTTAAAAAAAAAAGAACTTAGCATTAACCTGCAATATAGTAAAAACTAAAAAGTTTGCTTATATTATTACCTTAAAGACAGAAAATGTCCCGTACACTGAAAGAAAGCATAGAACGTTTTATTTTTATTTTTTACACTTTTTAAAAATTGAAGTATAGTTGATTTACATTGTTGTGTTAGTTTCTGGTATACAGCAAAGTGATTCGGTTTTATATATATACGTTCTTTTTTCATATTCTCTTCCACTATGGTTTATTACAGGATATTGAATACAGTTCCCTGTGCTATACAGTAGGACCTTGTTGTTTATCTAGCATAGAACATTTTAGATGTTAGGAGACCCTGCTGCTCTCATTAACTTGCTGTATGGCCTTTGACAGGCTACTGTACTTTCTAAACTGCACAATTTAAGGGAGATGGACTAGATCAGTGTTTCCCATTCGTCTGTGACAAGAAATAATACTGAATCATACTTTAAAAAAAATTCCCTTCTCAACTGTCTTTCAGTTTTTTTAATCATAGCTAGGGCCAGGTTCTATTTGGTGTTAGCATGTCTTTTTTAATACCTCGCTCGTACTTACTAATCTCTTGAACAAAGAGAAAGCTGGCCTCAGGCTTAGAATCTTCTGTGACAGGCCACTGTATTAAGCTAGAATTTAATAATATTGCTTTGTTATCACTGTGTTTACTTCCATAACTACCTTTAAATTACAGCAAGTGATATTGGTTTCCATATATGGTAGTGATTTAACTTTTAAAAATATGTTTATATCAGGGGAGGTTAATTTAAAGAAAACGTAAAGTAGGTAATATACTACAGGTGGCAAAGGTTATGAAGGCAGCACTAAAAATTTTGGAAATACTGGTCTAGAAGATTTTGAAAGCTCCTCTCCTTTCCAAAAGTGAATGTTTTTGCCCTAGAGGTGTCAAGACTGCAGATCTCACCCCAGCCCCTTCCTACAAGGTTCCTCTCAAACTTCACTTCCTCCCTGGAGCTTCTTCCAATCCAGCAGCCTGACTATATAAGTCACTCGCTCCACTGTGCTCCCAGAACATGTTCTACATCATGGATTGCAGCATTTGTTTACCCAGTACTGTAACTATCGCTTTACATTTATCCTCCCTCTACAACATGTGCTCCTTAAGACAGGAATTTTATCTTGGCATCTTATCCCCAAGACATCTATTATGGTGCTCTGTGTCTGGTACAAAATAGGACTTCAGCACTTGATAAATGCTGAATAAATGAACCAAGGCTTCTGCCCTTTTTTTCACTGAATGAGAAGTCAAAGGCAGTGTAAGAAGAATGTTGCCAGAGAGTCATTTGCCATAATTCCAATTCAACACCTCTTAGCACTTAAGCTGGGTGAAAGAACACTCAACTTTCTGACGTCAGTTTCAAGCCCTAAATTATGAGAATCCATGAATCAGTTTTAAAGGGGGCTCGCCACATGAAATGTTTGGAAAAGCAAACTTTTCTTCAAGAAACTTACCAGGATCGAGAAGAGACCAGTCACACCAGCACAAGGCCAATTACAAAGGTACTTTTGACTTCTGCAACATAGACCAGAACTGGGTAAATATCCAAGAACATTCCTTCCACGTCCTTCTAGTGGCAGGTTTTAATACCAGAAAATACTAGGCTCGAGTGGGGTGAAAGCCCAAATGGAGGTCTCACTATTGTCATGAATGACATCTGAATATCAAAGTGTTTTATCACATAGATATGACACACATATATGAGGGTACTGCTAAACAAAGAAAGGCCCTTTTTCAAATTCAAAGATTGCCCTTTCTGAAATATGGGACTTCCTCAATTACGTTCTTCATGTCATTTGGGCCTTAGACTCATACCTCATAAGCAGGTAGACTGTAAGAATCTTTAGGCCACATAGAAAACAGTATTCTTTTAACTGGAATAAATCTGTCAACAAAAAGGTACAGGCTAGCTGCACTAAATATCCTCTGCAGGTTCTTATTAAAAATATAAATTAAAGACCAGCATAGTCCCTCTACTCCCTGCATCTGTTTGCTATTCTATCTCCATTATTAATAATGCAATGCAGGGTCTTGATTCAGGCAAGATTAATTCCCTGTTTCCAAAGCCTTCGGCTGACATTGCAATGGATATGTTTGGAAGGCTATAAAGGCAGGCCCAGGAATTGCTCCTGACACGTGATCAGTGAGGAGATGGGGCCTGGGCCTCCAAGCTTAACAAGAGAAAAGAGGAAGTTGGGTTGGGCCTGTGATCAGAGCAGTGGTATAGCCTAGTGGTTAAGAGCTCAGACTCTGAAAAGCTCAATTCAATCCTATTTCTTTTACAGACAAGAGGCGTGACTTTAGACAATTCATTTAACCCCTCAAGGGACTGTTTCCTCATGTATAAAACAGAGATAACAAAAGAACCTGATAAGATTGTAAAGCATGTGACAGGATGATGAAAGATAATAAGAACTAAAACAAAGACAAAAAAAAAAAGAGACTATTATCATCTTCTTCCTCATCATAGCATCATCATCTCCAGAATCAACCTCTTAATGCTGAGGCAAGGTAGGAAGAGCCCTGCTACTCTTTCAATCTATACACGCTAAGCAGCCACCACCAAGATACCAAAAAGATGGTATAAGAGGCAAAAAAAAGATAGTATGCAAAACAAAAAACAGAAAAGGACATAATAGAAAGAGAAATCATGGACTTCCCTGGTGGTGCAGTGGTTAAGAATCCGCCTGCCAATGGAGGGGACACTCCTGGTCGGGGAAGATCCCACATGCCGCGGAGCACTAAGCCCGTGTGCCACAATTACTGAGCCTGCACTCTAGAGCCTGCGAGCCACAACTACTGGGCCTGCATGCCACAACTACTGAAGCCCGTGTGCCTAGAGCCCGTGCTCCTCAACAAGAGAAGCCACCACAATGAGAAGCCTGCACACCACAACAAAGAGTAGCCCCCGCTCACCGCAACTAGAGAAAGCCCATGCCCAGCAATGAAAACCCAATGCAGACTTAATTAATTAATTAATTAATTAATTAATTATTTAAAAAAGAGTATGGACTCTGGAGCCAGACTGCCTGTGTTAGAATCCTGGCTCCACCACTTCCAATCTGTGTGACCTTAAGCAAATTATAGAATCTCTTTGTGTCTCACTTTCCTCACCTGTAAAATGGGGCAAATATTAGTACCTACCAGTATTTTAGGGTTGTAGTGAAAATAAAATTAGTTCACACATATATATATAAAGTGATTAGAAGAGTACCTGTCTCATAATCAATGCTTAACTGTTAGCTTTTATTATTACTGTTGCTATTTTTTCAACTGACAATGTTTACCTTAATATTAAAATGTGTTTAAATTCAGTGATTATAGAGGGAAGTAGGCGAGGCAGGTAGGAATTAGAAGTATTACAGGGGAGTAAATGGAAGAAAGACTAGGATAAAAATTGTACTGCAGGGACTTCCCCGGTGGTGCGGTGGTTAAGAATCCACCTACCAATGCAGGGGACACGGGTTCAAGCCCTGGTCCGCGGAGATCCCATATGCAGTGGAGCAATTAAGCCTGTGCACCACAACTACTGAGCCCGTGAGCCACAACTACTGAAGCCCGCGCGCCTAGAGCCCAGGCTCCGCAGCAAGAGAAACCACCGCAATGAGAAACTCCCGCACCGCAACGAAGAGTAGCCCCTGCTTGCTGCAACTAGAGAAAGCCCACACACAGCAACGAAAACCCAACGCAGCCAGAAATAAATAAATAAATAAATGTACCAAAAAAAATGTACTGCAGCTGATCTGAGCACAGATAACTGCAGGTTAAAAGGAAGTAGGTAAGATCGACAGAGGGATAGAGATGGATATAGTCATGATAAAGCAAGTAGAATAAAACGTTAATGGTAGAATCTAGGTAGTGGTACATGAGTGTTCACTGTAAAATTCTTTCAACGTTGTTTCTTGTTTAAAATTTTTCATAATAAGCTAGAGGGGAAAAAAGGAAGTAGACCTAGAGGAATCAACCCAAGATCTGGGTCATAGCTGTGCTGCCTGTCATTTGAGCTCAAACATCAGAAAAAGCTTGGAAAAACCTGATGTTTTTGGAACTCTTGCTCACCAACACTTTCCTGCACCAGATGAGCAGAGCTCAGGTGATGACCTGGACCACCTTGGCACAAGGAGGTACAGGCAGAAGGCAGAAACCCAGATGTTCCACGTGAGAAATGCCAATCTCAAGGGACTATGACATTATCACCCCTGCTCAGGAAAACCTCAGAAATAAGGCTCAAGGCTAAGGAATAGGGAGATGGAAGGGCAAGTGTACACACTCACTCATGGACTCTGTTGTCGCCATAGAGATCACTCAGGCCAAAGCTGATGTAGTGCCAGTGCTCAGGGATGTTGGCCGAAGGGCTCCCCACATTCCTGTACATGCTAACATAGTCCAAGGGGTCTGGGCCACCCAACCTGCAAAAGACAAAACACAGGAGTGTCAGTGTGAGCCTGAAAGCAGACAATGTGAAGTTGAGGGGCTCTGCCTTACAAACCTAGAGGAACCTGGGGTAAAAGATAACTACAGGGAGGCCACACCTCTCCAGGATAAGACCAAAGGATGGGCAGCTGCAGGCAGCCCAATTCCATAAGCACAAGAGGCTCCCTTCTCCTATCTCCAACAGGCAGAACCTCCTTCAGAAATAAAACAGACTTATTAACATGTATAAAATGGATAACTAATAAGAACCTGCTGTATAAAAAAATAAATAAAATAAAATTCAACAACAAAAAAAGAAATAAAACAGACTGATTGGTTGACCCTTTGGCTTCCTCCTGTTTCAAATTACCAATCCCAAGTGGGATTGGTAGGGATTATCCCTCTTCCATGGTGCCTATAAACACACCAAGCTTCAAGGCAAGAAGCGCATCAGTCAATCAATTGGCCTCTGTTGAAAGACCATCCTGATCATCCCCAATGGGCATTGTTACTGGAAGCAGAGGCTCAGCTCCACTCCTGCCTCTTAGGCAGCTACTGAAAGACTATATTGTGCCCTATGTTAATTACAGTTTGTTCTAAACAGACCCAATGCCTCCAGACCCCAGCCCACACCCCCCAGACCAAAGCTGGTCTTTTATCATGGAAGTGACAAAGGCTAAACTTAGGCTAGCTCGGCTCTGCAGAGAAATGAAGCAGGAGCCAGGCTGAGAACCCTATGAGCTCTTGCATCTGGAAGATTATCCCGGGACACAGCTGCCTCTAAGGTAGAGCTGGAACATTAAATGATTTGGGACCTCCGAGAACCACATTAGACTTCCCCCATAATTCCAACAGAGAGGCAGTTGAGGAGGAGATTCAGCCATTAGCTCACTCTGAGGATTTAATTCAATAAGGGTTCCCTTTAGTAGAGTAATTAGTGTTCTTTAAAAAAAAAAACCCTGCTTTTCTTCAGAATGGATAGGAAAACTTGGTAGACTTGAGAAACAAGACTAAATGGAAACCATCAGCAGAAGGAAGTCTGCATTTAGCCCACAAACACTGCATATGAGCTGCCTCGGACATCTGACTGTTCCACAGACTGCAAAAACTTTGCCTGCTCCTGGGACAAGGATGGGGTACACTTTGCATTTGGGATCGTACGCTGAAGGATATGCCAACAACCAAATAAAAGACATGTTACATGTATGTGATCTCAGCAAGGATGCCAGTACCATGCAATTCAAACACTATTTAAAACCAGTAGGTCTGGTTTCACCCTCTTTTGCCAGGATGTTATTTGCCTTTGTAGAAATCCTTATTCTCTGCTAGGAAATGCTAAGTTATTTATAGGACTTGTAAGAAAGTCGCTACAAATAGCTTAGAATCTCAGCTGAGTGGATTAGGAAAAGGGACAAATCTCCATGTCTTTCCTTAACTCTGCTTTCGCCAACTCATCTGACTAATTCCACAACCAGTTAGATTTAGAAAAGTTTGTCGGGAAAAAGAGGAAAGAAAGGGCGGCTACCCCTGCAAGGACCTCATGATAACTGCAGATCCCTGGAACAGGTGGGAATGATTACAGGCTCCATATCTGCCCATCCTTCAGCCTAGGTCCATGCAGCAACAAGTGGCAAAACTGCATCCACTCTTCCATGCTCCATCTACCACACCCCTGGCAGCCCTCTTTGTGGCCAAGTCTCCCAGAGGGTATTTCATCAAAGAGAGAGGCTTTACCTTAAAACTCCAACTGCAGAGAATGACCAAGAGTCAGACAAAATCAGCCTCATCTCTAAGCACAGAGCGTTCTGTTATACTCACTCAGAGACTTGATGGGAAGCAGATGAGTACGTGGAAAATACATCTGAGAAAAAGATGTTATCCAGGACCCAGATCATCCCTCAACTTAAGTCCTTGAACACCTGACTTCATTCACTCCACAGGGAGGTTGCCAGAGTGGAGTGGCCCTAGGGCACTGGTTCTACTTCAGCAACCTGATCACTCATGTCTCAGCTTTCAACCAGGATGTCCCTGTTGGCTAGGGACCACTAGTCAAAGAGCCACCCTTCTGTCACAAGAAAAAGAATCCCAAGGTACCCTGGGCCACAGCCAAACTGAGGCAGCCTCAGTCAGCCATCCTGCTATGAAAATTGAAGAGGGACTGTGGGATCCCAATTGTGAGGGTTATCAGTAAATTACTTTCAGGATCTTAATTATGCAACCCCCTCCAAATCTTAGAAAGAACCAGTCACTGAGCTGTTCCTTCTCATATATTACTGCATCTAGGCAGCATTTCTAATTCCACAAAGTGCTATACAATACTTTTTATTCGTCATTAGATGCTGGCCCATCTTTTTTTGTTTTGTTTTGTTTTGTTTTGTTTTGTTTTGTTTGCGGTACGCAGGCCTCTCACTGTTGTGGCCTCTCCCGTTGCGGAGCACAGGCTCCGGACGTGCAGGCTCAGCGGCCATGGCTCACAGCCCCAGCCGCTCCGCGGCATGTGGGATCTGCCCCGGGGACCCTGCGGCATGTGGGATCTGCCCGGACCGGGGCACGAACCCGTATCCCCTGCATCGGCAGGCAGACTCTCAACCACTGCACCACCAGGGAAGCCCTGGCCCATCTTTTAAGATAAGTCCTGGCCTGGTTAAGAAACTTGCAACAAGATGAAAAAAGAAAGGTTCCTGGGGGGGTGGGGGGAAAATAAAGGGTTCCCAAACCAATCTTAGTCCTTTGCACCTGTTCAATACCTTTTACACACAACTCTATGCTTCATGACCACTTAGGTGACATAATAACAGTTGCCCAAGTCTGCGTAGGGATTTCTCCTTATACTCAAATGAGGCCTGAACAAACAGCATGGCAGTGGCAGGTCCCCTTTTTCTCATGACACATCCCAATAGAGTCCATCACTATACATATTTAAATATAGTGGTACAATATATTTAAATATGGGTGATTAAGTTATCAAGGGCTGCTTTGTATTCAGATGCTCTCTTGAAAAACTCCTCTCAACCAAAGAACAGTGTGCCTGCCAGAGAGAACTGTACCACTGGCCACACCTCCTCCTGGCTACCAGACAGAGGCAGGCTGCTCCCGTGGCTATCCCTAAGGAGCAGGTGGCTGCTCCCCAGGCACTTCACACTGTCAGCCTCTTCACATCCTCCCATAGACACAGGGAGCTGGCCTCAGCCCTACACAGCCTAGCTTCTGCCATCTCCAGAAGAAGAAGGGGGGTGTCACAGAGGAAAAAGACTCACTCTCAAAGGGAAAGGTAACCAGCAAAGACATCCATTCTATTCACTTCCCCCTTTGAGTGTACCTCCCCTTTGGCCACACCCCAAGCAGCTGCCTGAACAGTCTTTCAGGAGTCAATGAAGGGGCTCATCTAATACAGTGCCTGCACAAACGTGGTTTTGGACAGATTCAATTAATTCTCAGTCAACTTTTGGTCCAGAAAGACCATGAAGAAGAGTCCCTACAACACTTGTTTTGCCCAGAGGGGGCAGGAAGAGACAAGTTGCAAAAGAAATGGGAAACTAGAAAAGACCATTCCCTCCCCAGGGGCAGCCCATTTGTACACAGGTCTGATCTTAACAGACCTACTTGAGCATTACCCTCAGCTTCCCTGAGGAACTGCTGCCTATATCTGGAAGCTCTGGACCACCAAGCTCCTCTTAACATCTCACTGCAGGATCCTCCGTGTCCAAGTCCCAGGTCTTCATCATTTACTGCAGTCTCCTTCAATTCTGAACCAAACCATGGATCTCCCTGACCCTGTCTGCCTCTGTTCTAGACAGTGACCTAAAGCAAAGCAGCTGCAGAGCCAGAAGAAGCTCTGCATGGAGAAACAGAACTGTGCAGAGTAAGCAGAAAGTTTATCAGGAAAAATTGCTCCGCCAAACTTCAAACGCAAAAGCACTGCACTGATATGAATGTCTGAGCTCATCGGGAAGGTATCAAGAAGAGACCTCCTCCTCATCCCTTCACAAGCACAACGCTCACAACTTGCTCCCCTCCTAACCCACAGACCCACACCCGCCACTACCCTGTGCAGTCTCGTGCCCTCTGAGCTCCTCCAGCCGCGCGGCTCCAAAGCCTTCTCAGATGCTCCCCAGGCCCCGCCTCGCCTCCCCCATCCCACTTCAGCCGCCGCCCCCCACCCCCGGCTTCCCCTCGCCCACTAATGACCCCCTACAGGCGCCCCCTCCTTTCACCACGTTTACAGTTCCTTCTCTCCTATCGTTCCCCCCGCCGCTCCTACCCACACCCCCAATTCACTCTAGTCTCCTAATCCCAATTAACCCTTCAATCCCCTCCTCCCTCGCTAACTCTTCGCTACCCACTGGCTTCTTTAACCCCTTTGTCCCCATTCCTAACTTGAGCCTTAACTTCTTCCCTCGCAGCAGAAAGCCCTTCTTCCAAGTGCTTTAACCATTCTCCTTCCCCCTCCTATTCCCGCACAAATTACTTGGCCCCAGCGCTTTAACCCTTCTCAGCCCGCCCCGTCCGTCTCCCCGCGGCCCAAGGCATACCAGTACTTGACGATAGCGGTAACCTGGAGCGGGTTCGGCTGGTCTGGGTAAAGGCGGCGGCACTCTCCGTAGATGGCGTGCAGTCCCGGGGGGAAGAGCGAGGCGAAGGCCGGAGGGGCTGTAGGGCCAGGGGCCGGGGGCGCGGTGGGGCCGGGGGCGCCGCTAGGCCGCAACTCCGCCATCGGGGCGCGTAGGGTGCTGGGGGGACCGGGGAGGGCAGACGAGGGGGAGAGCACTGACGCGCCAGCAGGCGACCTCCCTGGGTGCGACTCCCGGAGGCGATGGGGGGGCTGCAGCGAGGTCTAGGCTTCGCGCCTGCGCAAGGCGCACCGTCCGCCCAGGCCGTACCCGCGGCAGAGACAGCCAGAGGGTGCCTCGGGGGCCGCGGGGCGTTCCGGGGGCGGGGCTCCGGCCTGACCTATTCCGGCACCCATTGGCTAGTGTCTGTGCCAGTCACAGGTGGGGCAGGCATGAGTTGACAATAGGTCCCGCCTCCCTCTCCCAGGGTTGCGGGGGGTGTCCCAAGGCTCTTGGCCTCCCCCTAGTGTTAGGAGGAGCCCAGGTTTAAATAGAGATATTGGGGCATCCTTCTGAGGTGCTAGGGTCCCATGAAAGAACTGGGAAGTGCGCCGACAAAGGACTTGTCACAGTTATGGTGACACGCTGCTCAGAAGGATTTAAACATGTATCTGACAGGGACTTCCCAGATGGCGCAGTGGTTAAGAATCCGCGTACTAATGCAAGGGACACAGGTTCAAGCCCTGGACAGGGAAAGTTCCACGTGCTGTGGAGCAGTTAAGCCCGTGCTTCACAGCTACTGAAGCCTATTCGCCTACAGCCCCAGCTGCGAAAGGGAAGCCCCCACTCGCCGCAAGCGCAACAAAGACCCAACACATGAAATAAATATTTTTAAAAACCTTAAAAAAAAGTCTGACAATGGATTGATTCATTCGTCCATGTAGCGTTAGTTTCAATAGATTATAAATCTAAATGTTTCCTACCGTCTTTGACTATCCATTGACCGTATTGACTGACACTAACACCGCCCAATTCGGGGGTCATATGTTGAAATACCTATTTTGGAGTTCTGTCAGAAAGTAGCAAGACTTAAACTAGGCTCAGTTAAATAGACATGGTGATTATTTATTTATTTATTTATTTTTATTGGAGTATAATTGCTTTACAATGTTGTGTTCGTTTCTGCTGTACAGCAAAGTGAATCAGTTATAAGTATAAGTATATCCACTCTTTTTTAGATTTCCTTCCCATTTAGGTCACCACAGATCATTGAGCAGGGTTCCCTGTGCTAAACAATTGGTTCTCATTAGTTATCTATTTTATACATAGTAGTGTATATATGTTGATCCCAATCTCCCAATTCGTCCCACCCTCCTCTTCCCGCCTTGGTAACAATGTTTGTTCTCTACATCTCTGACTCTATTTCTGCTTTGCCTATAAGTTCATCTGTACCATTTTTCTAGATTCCACATATAAGCGATATTATATGATATTTTTCTCTTTCTGACTTACTTCACTCTGTATGGACTTGGTGATTATTTAATACATGGTTAAAATGACATGTTTAAGATGACAATCTCTTTTTGTTCTGTTTTAAGCAGGGGTATGCAGGTTGCCTTGAGGAACACCAATATTCATTATCTGCTGTGAACCTGCCCCTCTCCATTACCTTTGACTCTCTGTAACTGGGAAATGTTTTAATTCCTAAGGCCCCGGTTGGGAATTATTTTCCTGCCTACAATAACTTTTCATACAGTAGTGTCTTCCACTCAATGATCTTGAAGAAATTCCAAGAGAAAGGGATAGAAGAGAGTCCTGACTACTGCTGCTATTAACTAAAGGTTCCCTGCAACTTGAAGGGATGGAGGAAATAATTTAGAGAAAAATGCACTGGGCTCATTAGAAAACAGACACATAATCTCTCTTCACTTCCATTTTCTCATCCATCAATGTCAATTCTAACTCCCCATGAAAATTAAAGATATACTGTTACTGAAGCTATTAGATGAACGAAGTTTTAATGACCAAAAGATCATCTATACCAGTAGTTCCAAATGCCAGTTTTCAGACCAATGTTAGCATGTTGCCAAGTTTACACCTCTCCAGGAAAAAATGAGAAAATCAACCAAAATGTACTTTTTTTTCAAAAAAAGCAAATTTTATGCAATATAAATTATTTTTCTTTGTCCTGGGAATAGGTTCCTCCCCGTGTGTATTAAAATGTCCTTTTATTAGAGTGTGATGGTAATAGATGTTTAGAAACTGTTTATTTTGTAATAGATGCTTATTAATGTCTTATAGACCCATATGAGAACATGGCAACCTCAAATTGTCCAGGGTAGGGAGTGGAAGGACTCATCTGTAAAATCCAAACATCCACGAGTTACTGATCAATCCAAACCGAACTACAGACAAGTACCCAGGACTACATATTTCAGCATGCACTGCGAATCGCTTCAAAGGGACTACATATCCGGGCATGCAATGCAACCATCAATCGGCGTCCCCTTCTACTTATCTACGGAGACTACAAAGCCCAGGGTACTGTGCGTCGGAAACGCGACGCCCCCTCCCTTAAACTAGGCAGGCCTCCGAAGCCTCCTGGATGGCTAACTCAGGTGCAAGGCATGCTGGGTGTTGTAGTTCTTCGGAAGCGAGGTCGGGCCGCTCCCTGGCCGCCCTGTACCGGCGGCTAGACTGCGCATGTGTGTCAGTGGCGTTAGCGGAGGACCAGGCTGGCAGTTCCTTCCTCGGAAGGAGAGATTCCTCTGCCATGGAGTCCTACGATGTGATCGCCAACCAGCCTGTCGTGATCGACAACGTGAGTTGCATCCCCCTAGCGGGGCTTATGTTCTTCTCCCCGAAGGGATCGCTTCCCGTGTTTCAGTCTGGGCCGCCGGCTCTTTGTCACTGGCCCGGCCTGTCAGGCGGGTTCAGCCGCCGCCGCCTCCGTCCTCCCCCGACCCGTAGTCCGCAGACAGGGCGGCCAGCCGGCCAGCAACCATAGGATGGAGAACCTTGGGATGGATAAAGGGAAGGGTTATAGTCCAGGTAGGGTCCTTGGGCCCTTGGCTCAAGGGGCCTTAACCGCTCTGTGAGCGCCCGGCGCCCGCCCCTCCCCAGTTTCCGATAACTCTATTGGCTCCTCTGGCTCTCCATCTTGACCGATGACCCCGCCTCTGGGCCTTGCAGGATGAGGGCAGCCCTCTGCAGTGATTGGCTCGCGTCCCTGTCGTTCTTCCGGGCCGCCATAGTGTTTCGCCTCTCTAAGGGGCGGTGCGGTGCACAAGGGCTGTTGGGATTGGTTTCTGGGACTCCCAGTGATGCGGCCTGACTGGCTAGGGCCCGCCTGCTGGTGGAGAAGGGCTAAGTTTCCTTAGATCCGGAGCTGGCTGGGAGGCTTGGCGGTGTACCTGGGTGGGGCCCGAGAGTCTGGTGCCAGAAATGGGCTTAGGATTTCAGTTTTTTCTGTGATTATAAATTACAGAGTTAATAAAAGTCGAGAAGAAAGGAGAGTGACAAAGCAAGCAGGGAGGTACCTTCCTCTTCGGAACGCCTAGTTTCTGGGGGAAAAAATTAGTAAACATAATATTTGCCAGGCGCTCTAGCGCTTACATGGGGGTTTCACATACATTCGAACTGGATCCTCACAAAAACCGGGTGAATAGTTGAGGCAGGAATTTTGATCCTCGTTTTACAAGTGTGAAAACTGAAGTGCGAAGAGGTAAAAGTGAGCCCAAGGTCGCATAGTGTAGGTGCCCTAAATCCGGTGCTTTATCCATTATTCCTCTTGATAGTACCCCACGCAAATGCATCAGTAGTGACAAATGGAAAGAATCTAAATACAGCTCTTTTTTTTCTTTTTTTTTTTTTTTGCGGTACGCCGGCCTCTCACTGTTGTGGCCTCTCCCGTTGCGGAGCACAGGCTCCGGACGCGCAGGCTCAGCGGCCATGGCTCATGGGCCCAGCCGCTTCGCGGCATGTGGGATCTTCCCGGACCAGGGCACGAACCCGTGTACCCTGCATTAGCAGGAGGACTCTCAACCACTGCGCCACCAGGGAAGCCCTACAGCTCTTATTTTTGGCGGAAGGAGGCAGTTGTTAAAAACAAAAAAATGGATTTCTGTCTTCCACTCAAAGGTTTGGTCTCACGGAGATTGGTTGCTACCTTAATAATCCCCTTCTAAGTCTCTAAATCCCTCCATTGAGGAAAAACTGCCAATTCTGTCTTAAAGTGATTGTCAGATTAGCTCCGTTGATTCAGCCCTTGGGATCTTGCACACTTGCAAGTTCCTTTCATTTGCATCATCTCATTTAAGCTTCAACACTGATATGTAGATAGAACTTGAAATATGCAGAAAAGTGAGGCTTGGAGAGGTTAACTAACAGTATTCAAACCGCCTGCTTTATGAATTAAGGAGCCAAGACTCAGATTGAGATTGGGTTCTAAATTCCTCACCTTTTCCAAGGAAAGGTGCTTATTTGGTTAGCTTTCCTTCTCTCCAGGAAGGAGGTTGAGCTCAGTGAGACATCTCATGTTGGGGAGCAATTTTTTTTTTTTTTGTCTGCTTCATTAGACTGTTAAACCCTGGTGGGAAAAAAATGGTATTCCTTCATTTTTCATTACTCTCTCTTTCCCCACCTCCCTCCCACATACAGTATCTAGGGCCTGACACCACTATGTGCACATTGGATTTTTAATTTTACTGATGGGTGGGGGGATAAATGACTGAATATCTCTATCACGGTAACGAAGATGTCCCTAAATAAAGAAAGGATTGTGGGGCGTGGGGGGAGCCTAGTTAGTTACTGCACAGGGTTGAGTAGGACTCCTTGTTCTTGATGTTGATTTTCAGAGAACACTATTTCTATCTTCAGCCAGTTTGTGTGTGCTTCATCTGCCTTTTTCTTAGTTTTAAAAAGAAAAAAAAAAGAAATTAGCAATCTCCTGTTTTCATCAGCAGTGCAGAAGGAGTAGTCTGTCCATCCCACCAGATCCTTTGCTTCTGGATTTGTCAGGCAGGAGTTCTATCTCCATCCGCTTTCTTTAATGTCACTTAAGTGAATGCTTCTTAGTTCCTTCTTTCTCTTTCTTGGTAGTGTATTTGAAATGCATCAAAGCAGTGGTGCGTTTTCAGTTTTAAGACT